>NW_022630531.1:0-86730 GCF_010909765.2 Amblyraja radiata | reverse complement strand
ACTATGTGTACAGATAGTCACTGGTCAGCACGGACTTGGTGGGCTGATGAAGCATGTTTCCACGGTGTATCTCTAAACCTAAACTAAACTATCCCAGTGACACACCATGGCTACTGGTCTCAAATGTAAAGCATCTCTGGAGAACATGGATAGGTGAAGTTTGGGTTGGGATCCTGAGTTACTCCAGCACTTTGTTTATTTTTTTGTAAACCACCATCTGCAGTTCCTGTTTGTATAATTTTGTCCCCAATTTTCTAACTCACTCTGGATCCTATGTAATCACACCTGAACCAGCCTACCATGGACCTTGTCAATGGATCTCGTCCATATAGACAATGTCAATCCTTTTGGGCATCTCCTCAAAATCTCAATCAAGTTTGTGAGACACTATCTCCCACAGAGTAATGCAGATTATTCCTAATCAGTCCTTACCTTTCCAAATGCAAACAAATCCTATGTATTCCTCCCAGTAGCTTTCTCGCCACTGCAAGGCTCACCACCCTGCAGTTCCCTGGCTTGTTCTTGCAGCCCTTCTTAAATCAAAGCAGTTTCCAATCTTCTGGTACCTTACCTATGACTAAGTGAAGACACAGTAAGGCCCCAGAAACTCATTCACCTGCTTCCCACATTGTTCCAGAATTCTCTCAGTCAGGCCATTGTGGATGTGTCCACCTTTTTGTGCTTCACATCTGCAAGCATCTTCTCATTTGTTTGTTGATATGTTGCTGGATAACTTTATTCTCCTCCATGAACTCACTAGCTTCCATGTTCTTCACCATAGTAATTGCAGATGAGCAGCAGTAATTTCAGATCCTGCCCATTTCAATGGCTCCACATATAGAATACAAAATTGATCCCTAAGGAAATTTGTTTCCTCCCTAGTTAATGCACTTAATGTTTAGGGATTCTATTTTAACCTTTTCTTCCAAGGATCTGACCATTTTCCCCTCCTAACCTCCTTCTTGAGCATATTCCTACCTCCTTTAGACTTCAATCTTTAGACTCTTAGAGATACAGTGTGGAAGAAAGCCCTTCCGACCACTGTGCCCACGCCAACCAGCGATCACCCCATACACCAGTACTATCCTACACACTAGGAACAATTCACAATTTAAAGAAGCCAATTAACTGACAAGCCTGTACATCTTTGGCGTGCGAGAGGAAACCGGAGCTCCCAGAGAAAAGACACACAGTCAAAGGGAGAAACATACAAACTCCATGCAAACAGCACCCATAGTCAAGATCAAACTCAGATCTCTGGCACTGTAATGGAGCAACTCTACCAATGAGCCACCTTCTACTCCTTACAGGATTCATTTGAACGCAGCTGCTTACACCTGACATATGTCTCCATTTTCCTGACAAGAGCTTCAAAAGGGTGTCAAAGAAAGGATGTTATTTTAAGAAAGAGAAGTGAAGGAATTTCTTTAGTCAGAGGGTGGTGAACCTGTTGAATTCTTTGCCACAGAATGCTGTGGAGGCAAAGTCAATGGATATATTTAAAGCAGAGATTAGTATGGGTGTCAGGTTATGGGGAGAAGGCAGGAGAATGGGGTTAGGAGAGATAGATAAATCATGTTTGAATGGTGGAGTAGACTTGATGTCAAATGGCTGAATTCTACTCCTATCACATGATCATGATCTTATGAATATTCCTTGTCAACAAGGGTTTCTTCATTCTGCAAGCTTGCCCTTCATGCTGGACCTCATCTTCGTCTTCTTCTTCTTCTTTGGAGTTTTACGGCAGCCGGCATCCGCAATGTTGCATTGCTGCCACCGTGCTCATGTCTTTATATTAGATCCTTTTTATAAGGCCAGAGGCTCTCAAGAAATCAAACAACACCTTTATTCCTTTTCCTTTCCCTCCACACTCTAGAATGTTCTTTACTGATACTTCTGTCAATCCAATTTTCTTAATTTCACTGGTCATAATTCCTCTTTCTGTCTCATATCTCCTACATGCAACTAGGGCATGCTGAACTGTTTCTGGTTGATGGCATTCCTCACACAGCCCAGTAGGGTGTTTTCCCGATATTTTTAATGTGCTGTTCAGGTGAGTGTGTCCTATCCTCAATCTTGCTAATACTACCTGTTCCCTCCTGTTCCCCCCTCTTCTTGCTGTAATGCCCACTCTGTTTTGTAGCGAATAGAGGTGTCTCCCCTTTGTCTCCTGTTCCCAGTATTGTTGCCATTCCTGATTTATTTTCTTCCACACAATGTGTTTTCCTTCAGATTTGGATAATTGTAAGTTTACCTCTGTGTTTCTTTTTTTTAAAGCCTCCTTTGCTAATTTATCCACCTTTTCATTTCCTAGAACACCAATGTGTGCTGGGACCCACAACAAAGTCACGTCACTGCCCCTCCTTGTCACTTGGCTTAATAGTAGCAGAATTTCATACACTAGGTCAGGCCGCCTATGGGATGCACCAGACCCAATACTCTGGATTGCAGATAATGAGTCGCTACATATTAATACTTTGCATGGTTGCACCTGTTCTATCCACCGAACTGCCATCAAAATAGCGTACAGTTCCACTGTATACACTGCCAAATAGTTATTTGTTCTTTTGCAAAACTCAACATTCATCCCTTGCACTACCACAGCTGCCCCTGTTGTTTCAGCTACTGGGTCCTTTGATCCATCTGTGAAAATTAAGAGGTGTTCCCTGTATCTATTATCTATATGGCTATTATATTCTGTCTTTAGGCCTGAATTTTTGCTCCTCCTTTTTGCCTCCCATATCTCCAGATCAACTTTTGGGATGTTCAGTAACCATATTGGCACAGATGGCTGCTGGACCTCATGGCTTCCTATCTCTCCTTTAAATGCCTCCCACTTGCCAGGTGGCCCTTTAAGTGGTAACAGCCTTTCCCAATCAACCTTTATAAGTTCCTGTTGAGTACCATCAAAATTAGCTTTGCCCAATATAGGTCTTTCATTTGAGGACTGGTCCTATCTTTTTCCATAACCAACATCTATGTTATGATGGTAAAACAAAATATAGGCTAGATTTTCAAATTTTGGCCATTTTTTTTATAGTACAAAAAGAGTACACGTGGTACAAAAAGACTCAAAAGATTTTAAATAAAATAAATTAATAAGCTGAACAAGCCTTTAGACAGACACAAAAAGAGCCTGGTGATTGTTGGAAAAAGCTATTCATGAACATAGATGGACACAAATAGCTGGAGTAACTCAGCGGGACAGACAGCATCTCTGGAGAGAACAAATGGGTGACGTTTCGGGTCGAAACCCTTCTTCAGACTGACCATTTATACAGGTTAAGCAGTTTATAGAAGGACAATCTGCCATGGACACCAACAGCAAGAAATGATAAATATGCCTGCACTTTTTAATCTACAAAACACCCAACTCATAACTAGAAACTAATTGATATGTGGATTGATTCCATATTTCCATAATCCTTGTATTTGTGTCCAATTTCAGAAAGCACTATTCTCTCTTTTGTTTTTATAGCTATGTAGGATTATAATTTATAAATCAAGCAAAATTTAATACAGGAATTAAATAAAACCAACTTTCCCACCGGATCAGGCAAATAGCCTGATTCTATGATTCATTAAAGGAAATACTGGAAAACACAAATCAAAACAGCTAAAATATTTGATCAGTCATGTGTACCGAGGTACAGTGAAAAGCTTTATGCATGCTAACGTCAGCGGTAATACAATACATGATTACAATCGAGCCATTTACGGTGTATAAATACATGATAAGGGAATAATATTTCCTGCAACGTAAAGCCAACAAAGTCCGATCAATGTTAGTCAGAGAGTCATCAATGAGGTAGATAGTAGTTCAGCACTGCTCACTGGATGGGGTAGGATGATTCAGTCACCTGAGAACAGCTGGGAAAACACTGTCCCTGAAGCTGAAGTTGTGCGTTTTATACCTTTTGCCTGATGCGAGAGGGGAGAAGAGGGAGTGACCAGGGTGCGACTCGTCCTTGATTATGCTGCTGGCCTTGCCAAGGCAGCGTGGGGTATGAATTGAGTCAATGGAAGGGAGGTTGGTTTGTGTGGAAAGAACAAGGAGTGAAACCTTATGGATGCTGGAAAACGCATTGAGAAAATTGCAAACAGGAACTAGAATAAGAGAATTTTAATGAGGTTGAAAATCTTATCAAGTGAAAGGTTTGAGTGAAAAGAGAGATGAGAATACTTTGGGGAATTGAAACTGAAGGAGAGAGTGCAGTGAAATTCTGGAGACATTAAGTAAGGGCGGCACTGAACAACAGCACAAGACAAGGTCAAAAGAGTACGGTGAATTGAGCAGTGGAATGAAAAGATCATAGATAACAAAGAAATACTGAGAAAGTCAGACAGTCCAATTGGCCTTGGTGCAATGAAGAACAGCAACTGGAAAAATATGAAGACTGAAGCAATGATTTTAACATGCAAAACCAGAGATGAGATGCTTCGGGTCAGGGACCTTCATCAGTGATTGTAGCGGGGGGGGGGGGGGGGGGGGGGGAAGAAAGCTAGAAGAGAGAAGCAGGTGGGACAAAGCCTTGTGAGTGAAAGGTGGCTACTGGTGAGGGGAGTGATTGGAAAAAGCCAGAGATGAAAAGACAACAAGGTGTGAGGTGAGGAAAGTGTGAATAGTGAAGCTAAGGAAGGAATGGAAGTGGAAGGAGAGGGGTGGAGGTTTCAGTAACCCGAGGAGAGGTAAAATATTACAAGTTTTATTTCAACACTGGAAATGGAATTGCTGTCAGTCACTAAGATATTTATTTTCATAGTTAAATAACTTCTTGTATTTTTCTAAATAAAGTCTCACAATTTTTTTTCCAAGTCATCTGTGAAATCACACTTTCATTACATAATCACCTCATATAAATTGACTTGTTTTTTTAACTTAAAATGTACGTGTTAATTGTTTCCGGGTGGGAAAAATAAAGAAGACATTAGGAAATTTGTGGTTTTGAGACAGATGAGAAATATTGAGTAATATTCACACATTGGTAATCATGTTCATTTTAAAAGCTATCAAAAACATTTGTAGGTGATTAGGTTTCTTCAGGTGTTTATATCATGCAGTATGCCAGACAATTCTCATCTCTTGGAAACAGAGCTGATATTAAGTAGGAAGGAACTGCTGGTTTACACTGAAGATAGACACAAAATGCTGGAGTAACTCAACGGGACAGGCAGCATCTCTGGAGAGAAGGAATGGGTGATGTTTTGGGTCAATTTTTTTGCACTTTACCAGAGTTATTTGCACATTACCAGTTATTTATTCATGTGTGTATATATTTAGATCAGGGTGTATGGACAGGGTATATTTATCTGTTTTGTAGTAAATGCTTACTATTTTCTGTGTGCTTAAGCAAAGCAAGAATTTCATTGTCCTATACAGGGACACATGACAATAAACTCACTTGAACTTGAACTTGAACAAGACCCTTCGAAGGGTCTCCCATTACTTCTATCCAGAGATGCTGCCTGTCCTCCTGAGTTACTCCAGTATTTTGTGTCTATCTTTGCTAATAATAAGTAGTTTAACAAGCAGCGATCTTCATTACTTAAACATAATGTTGAGAATAAGTGAGACCTGAGATGAATGCAAGTGGAATTTAATTAATCTAATTTAATTTAGAAGACAATGAATTATAGTTGGAAACCCATCAATAATTAATAACATTCTGTTGCACTTGTTCAGGCTTTACATAATGTTTTAATGTTTACAGAAATATTCATGAAATACGTCTCAATGTGACTTAAATTTATTAAGCAAATGTTAGCACATGGAGTCCTGTGCAGTAAGCGATGTATTTACATGTGGAGTCTCTTTCATCTAGTCTTTGGGCAACATCTTACAGGCTATTAGAGAAAAGATTGGGCTAATAATTAATCTTGCGTTGCAATAATGCTTAACAGTTTGACACATTGATATATAGATTGGAAATTTGAGCGTCAGTTGCAAATAATACTTTCCTGTCCATTTTTTAATTAATGATCAGATAATTATTCAAAGCTTGTCCCCATTTTTTCATCAATAATCTTGATGGAGAAAGGTTTTCACCATAAATCTTTGCCTTCCAAGCTGTATAAATTGTGAGGCTTTGCTTTTCTAAAATTAAAACAGTGATTAGACTTTTTTAATTTCCCATTGGCGGTAAAGCACTTGGGGGACATCTTGAAATCATAAAAGGCATCATGTTTAGTTTAGTTTTTAGTTTGGAGATACTGCGCGCAAAGAGGCCCTTTGGCCCACCGAATCCGCGCCGACCAGCGATATCTGAACAAGAGCACTATCCTGCACACTAGATATAGTTTCCAATTTTTACCAAACCCAATTAACCTGTAGGACTTTGGTGGGTGGGAGGAAACCAGAGCTCCCAGGGAAAACCCACGCGGTCTCGGAGCGAATGGACTTGTCTCTATACAGACAGTACCCATAGTCAGGATCGAACCTGGGTCTCTGGCGTTGTAAGGCAGCAACTCTGCTATTGTGCCACTCCATGTCTCTGGTTTATAAATTCTCCAGTGCCTTGAAAGGTAAATTAAACAAGGGGGTGCAGAAAGACACAATTTTTTTACGGCAATATTTGAATCTTGTTAATCGCAGCTGCACTTGAGGCTCTATCTAAAGATTAGGCTCTATCTAAAGAAAGGCACAGCAGCGCCTTTACTTCCTGAGGAGGCTCAAGAAAGCCCACCTGTCCCCCCAGATCCTGACCAACTTCTACCGCTGTACCATCGAGAGCATCCTGACCGCTTGCTTCACGGTATGGTACAGCAGCTGCACTGTTGCGGACAGGAAGGCACTACAACGGGTGGTGAAAACCGCGCAGCACATCATCGGTGCCCCGCTCCCTGCCATGGATGCCCTCCACCGAAAACGGTGTCTGAAACGGGCTGGGAAGATCATTAAAGACCCCTCCCACCCCAACCATGGACTGTTTGCCCTCCTCCCATCAGGGAGGCGGTACAGGAGCCTCAGGTCTCGTACCAGTAGGATGAGGAACAGCATCTACAATCATACCGTCGCATTGCTGAACTCGGAGTCCCGCCGATAGATTCCTCCGGTCCCTCCGTCCCCATTGTTTAATTATTCTGTATTTTTTATTATTCTGTATCCTCTTTTTTTTTAAATTTCTATATTGCACTACTACGAACTGACGCAAAACTGCATTTCGTTGTACCCATACTCAGTATTTGTGCAATGACATTAAAGTTGAATTGAATTGAATTGAATTAGGAAGTAGTCATTTAATACTGGTGCATGTAAGAATTTCTCACAATCAGTGATAAAACTCTGGAATTCACTACCTCAGACGGTTGTGGAGATCAGATCATTGGTAAATTTAAGGAGGGAGTAAATACAGATGAGAAAGATCAGGACATTGAGAGCAATGGGAGATTGGCACAGAAGAGAAGATGAGACCTGGGGCAGATCAGTCATGATCATACTGAATGGTGGGTACATAGGCTTCACAAGCTACATGGCTATTCCTGCACCTAGATTCATATGTTATTATGTTGTTGGGGCAGGGTCATTGTGAATGAAGGCTGGGAGGAGGGGGGATTGGAAGTGGGGTTGGAAGGTGCAATGGGAGGTGTAGGAAAGAACTGCAGATAAAGTCGAAGGTAGACACAAAATGCTGAAGTAAACTCTGCAACTCAAATCCTCGGCCATGAGCAAATAATAATGATATCGATCCGCTGACGTGAATTGCTCCTTGACTCAGACCCTGATTTCCATTAACAGAAACCTCCCATTGCACAAAATACTGGAGTTACTCAGTGGGACAGGCAGCCTCTCTGGAGAGAAGGAATGGGTGATGTTTCGGGTCTTGATGTTTCTCTCCGGAGATGCTGCCTGTCCCACTGAATTACTCCAGTATTTTGTGCAATAAGAGGGTTCTGTTAATGGAAATCAGGGTCGGAGTCAAGGAGTAATTTACATCAGCGGATCGGTATCATAATTATTTGCTCGTGGCCGAGGTTTGAGTTGCAGAGTTGCACAGCATAGAAACAGGCCCTTTGACCAACCATCATGGCTATCTGTCATATTCCCAATTCCTTACATTAATTCCAAATCCCGCTATGCTTTGTTCATTTAAAACCTGCCCAAATGTACCTTAAATGCTTACAGTTGCTGCTTCCAGAATCTCCTGGCAGCTCATTGTAAATACTAACTTTGCAACGTGTGATAAAAGTTAGTCCTCAAATCCTCTTAAACCCCCTCCTTCTCACCTTAAACCTAATTTTAGACATCCCTAACCTGGGAAAATCCTTGACTGGACTTTACCTTGCTGGCTTTACCTTGCATTAAACATTATTCCCTTATCATGTATCTGTACATTGTAAATGGATTGACTGTAATCATGTATTGACTTTCTGCTGACTGGGTTGGCATGCAGCAAAAAGCTTTTCACTGTACTTCAGTACACGGGACAATAAACTAAACTAAAAAGCCTCTTGTTGATTACCCTATCTATGCCTCTCATACTTTTACATACTTTTAGCACACTACAATTTAGCCTTCACTGGAGCAAGTCTACCCAATCTCTCTTCATAACTCATTAATCCAGGCAGCATCCTTGTGATTCTCTTCTGTACCCTCTCTTGTGCAATCACATCTTTCCTGTAGTGTGGGGACCAATACTACGTACAAAACTCCAAGTGCACCCTAACCAACGTTCTACACAATTGTAGCATGACGTCCAAACTCTTGAGCAGGGGGAGATGTGTGTTCAGGGTCCTGATGGAGATGTGGTTTGGGTAGTCAGAAGATTCTAAAGTAGATCTGCTTCAAGGTCTTAATTTAATGGGCACTAATCTGTAGCCTGTTCTGACTGCTGGATTACATGGACGAGAATGTGTTATGGCAAGTTGTCTTTAAGCATCTTTGAACCAGGCCATAAAAGACTACTTCTACAGGATTGGCCAAACCATCTCAAGGCAAATGCTTGCACATGAATCCTGTGCCATTCAATACATTTCTAAGCTTTTTGTATTGAGCCCTTGTAACCCAACGCTGTGAAAGGTAAACCTCTTTGCCCAGCAGACTTTGTTTGATGCCACAACAACCTCTGCTGTGCAATCTTGCTGTTCTGGTGAATCATATCTTCAATGCATTTGTACATTGTGCTACAGAAACTGGATTTCAGAACAGAATTTGCCCATCAACAACAATGAAATTGAATAACAGCCATGTTTTTATAATAAGCGAGTTCGGTATCTCGATAAATGCAAGGAATCATGGGATTTGTCAAAGGTCATTCAGGATTTTTTTTAAAGCGAACGCAGCATTGTATAAACTGAATAAATTGTTAACGATTCTACCAAGGATTTAATCTAGAACTCTGTCAGCTCAATAGCTTCCTTTCTTGTCCTGCTGTTCGCACACAATTTACACAGTCCTAGTTCTAGTTCAGTTCATTAATCTTCAATTAGGAGATATTCAAAAATTTAAAGAATTTATTATTTTCATTTAATCCTTAATGTGTTTGCTACTGGAATAAGAAAATGTTACTTGTGTTTGAAACATCTTATTTATATTCATAATTTATGTGTAAAAATATTTTTAATCTGAGGCAGGCAGCGACTGTATCAGTGTGATGTGGGCTGATGCTTTACCTACAGGCGGTGTGAATGTACCGTTAAGGCAAAGATTCATCTCCGAGGAAAACTGAGTACAGGGTTGGCCCTGTGAAGGAGTCGCCAATCCGATATACCACATTTAACTGTGAAATGCCTCCCCTTTAGTATAGGTTAGATTGAGTGGAGGGTCTATGCTGTTCCAAGTTTGCGGTGGTTGCAGTGTGTTTCCCCCAGCCATCTCGCCCAGTGCACGTTGACCAGCACAGTTTGCCAGCCCTAGTTAGTAGAGGCTCTTTGTGCAGGTGCGACCCGAAGCCCAAAGGTTTTGTGGAGGTTCTGCGTTAGGATCGGGTACACAGCGAGCTAGTGAGAGGGCTGTCAGATCAGATCAACCCAGGTTGTCGAGTGGCCGAAAGGCGGTTTCAATGGGTCGTTATTAAACTGTTACGTCTGTGCAACGTCGGCAACTCTCTCTCTCCCAGATCCCTCTCCCCAACTGTCCACAAAGCATGACTGAGAAAATGCTCCCACTTATATTATGGGTTGGCTCCGCGTTTGTCCACTCGCTGGGGCGGACGGTGCCTCCTTCAAAGAGCGAGAACAGGCCCCTTCAGCTGAGGAGCTGCAGCCCACTCCTCAGTGACGTCTCTAGTTTGGCTGTGGTTCAAATGGCTGCAAATTCTCATAATTATCACCGCCCGGTCACCCGGACCCGGCTCCCAACTGTGAGCCCTGACAGACTGGAACAAACCCCACAGGTTATTTCCAAGCTACCCCCACACAGCACATTCTCCTTGTTTCCCTCAATCCAGGAAGATTGTTTAGATAGGAATGTAAGGACAGTCTTAAATTGGTTGACCACACAATTTATAATTTGTGTAAATCAATGTCGAATTTGAATGGCTGTGACTCAGGCTAATGCCAGGGATTTGATAATTGACAGGTTTTGTTCCAGGCATTCTTGCATTTTCAAGGCTGGTGCTGTATTGAGTCAATAATTTAAATAGATACAATTGTGGATTGTGCAGCCTGCAGTACTCTGGGGCCTACTGCTGACATATTTGATGGATACATTTAGTTATAAATCTCATTGAAATGAATATGCAGGTCCGTACATACACAGGTGCTCAGCTGGCACATACGTTTTTTTCCCGAATGACCCATGACCCATGACCTGGGCATGCGCAGTTGAGTATAGGAGCAGGGAGGTTCTACTGCAGTTGTATTTGAGTATAGGAGCAGGGAGGTTCTACTGCAGTTGTACAAGGTCTTGGTGAGATCACACCTGGAGTATTGCGTACAGTTTTGGTCTCCTAATCTGAGGAAAGACATTCTTGCCATAGAGGGAGTACAGAGAAGGTTCACCAGACTGATTCCTGAGAAGGCAGGACTTTCATATGAAGAAACTTACAACATTCTTAAGGGGTTGGACAGGCTAGATGCAGGAAGATTTTTCTAAGGGGTTGGACAGGCTAGATGCAGGAAGATTGTTCCCGATGTTGGGGAAGCCCAGAACAAGGGGTCACAGTTTAAGGATAAATTAAATTTCTTTATTTATATAGCACATTTTTAGTCAACTTGCATTGACCCCAAAGTGCTTCACATAATTACATCCACACACACAGGCAAAGGTGGGTGAAGTGTCTTGCCCAAGGACACACACAGGCAAAGGTGGGTGAAGTGTCTTGCCCAAGGACACAACGACAGTATGCACTCCAAGCGGGATTCGAACCAGCTACCTTCCGGTTGCCAGCCGAACTCTTAGCCCATTGTGCCATCTGTCGTCGATAAGGGGGCAATCTTTTAGGACCGAGATGAGGAAAACAGTTTTCACACAGAGAGTGGTGAATCTGTGGAATTCTCTGCCAGAGAAGGTAGTTGAGGCCAGTTCATTGGCTATATTTAAGAGGGAGTTAGATGTGGCCCTTGTGGCTAAAGGGATCAGGGGGTATGGAGAGAAGGCAGGTACAGGATACTGAGTTGGATGATCAGCCATGATCATATTGAATGGCGAATGGTGCAGGCCCGAAGGGCCGAATGGCCTACTCCTGCACCTATTTTCTATGTTTCTATGTAATGCCGAACTCGCTTTTTATTCATCCATTGTCAAAATGAAATTGCTATTCGTTTTTTGGATTTAATTTGTAGAATACTGGGGAGAGATGGTGCCTCACAGTGACAGAGACCAGGTTTCGATCCTGACCTCGGGTGCTGTCTGTGTGGAGTTTGCACATTCTCCCAATGACTGCATGGATTTCCTCCAGGTGCTCTGGTTTCCTCCCATAGAATTAGAATTAGAATTAGAATTACCTTTATTGTCATTCAGACCTTATGGTCTGAACAAAATTTCGTGCCTGCAGTCCTACATACAATAATACAATAATAAACAACAGTAAACACAAATTAACATCCACCACAGTGAGTCCACCAAGCACCTCCTCACTGTGGTGGAGGCAAAAATCTTAGGGCTGCAGTCTCTTCCCTCCTCTTCTCCCTCTGCGCTGAGGCGATACCCCACCGGGCGATGGTACAAACAGTCCCGCGGCTCACCGAACCCCGCAAATCCCATATCCCAAAGACGTGCAGGTTTGTAGGTTAATTGGCCTCTATAAAATTGCTGCCTAATGTGTCAGGACTGAGATAACATAGATCTAGTGGGAATGAATGATTGAAAGTCAACGTTGACTGTGGGCCAAAAGGCCTACTTCTATGCTGAATGTCTAAACTAAACTACATTTTTGAAATATAGGCCATGATACCTGAACAATAGGTACCAGTCTGTCTCTGCCATGCTAAACTGCAATCATCATTTCCCCATTACACAACTCAGGACTGAACCATCAGGCAAATGTACCTCTCAATCCATTTGGTGCTAAAATAAATAATTGAACATATCCTGGACGAGGAACCAGTTAACTTGCCAATAAGTAGGCACTTACATAAATTACAGGTTGTCAAGCAAGTAATATATTAATTGCAATTAATGCCAGATTTAACAAAATTGCTGCAGCTCTCACCGCGTGATTAAACAATAATAGAATACCAATACTTTTGATGGTTTGATGATGTGGGAAGCTTTAAGGGCCTGTCCCACTAGGCGATTTTTTTCGGCGACTGCCGGCGTCATATCAGTGTCGCCAAAAGATTTTGAACATTTCAAAATCCAGTGGCGACAAATAAAATGTTGAAAACTTGAAAAAAACATCGCGCGTCATACGTCATCGTGCCGCATCGCCGCCGCATCACGCCGCTAATTGTTCGCTGATCTGATACGTCAGTCAATGATGCCGTCAGTCGCCGAAAAAAATCACCAAGTGGGACAGGCCCTTTACTGACATGCATGGACTTTGCCCAAGCATTCAACCCAGCTGCAGACCAGTTAGAGGGCATAGCTTTAAGGCGAGAGGGCAAAGGTTTAAAGGAGATCTGTAGAGCAAGTTTTTTTTTTACAGAGAGAGCGGTGGGTGGTTTGTATGCACTGCCTTTATCCTATCCAAAAGTATTTTAAATGCCATGATCGTATCTGCATCCATGCCACCTCTGGTTGGGGTGGTGGTTGAAGTGGATATGACAGTGGCATTTCATAGGGTTTTGGATAGGAACATGGATGTCCTAGAGATTGGAGGGACATGGGACACGTGCTGGCAGAGGAGGTTAGTATAGTTTGGCATCCGCCATAGGATGTGTTTAAGAAGGAACCGCAGATCAATGATCCTATAGCAGAACTCCGCCATAGGATGTATTTAAGAAGGACTGCAGATCAAAGATCCTATAGCAGTACTCCGCTATAGGATATTGTTTAAGAAGGAACTGCAGATCAAAGATCCTATAGCAGAACTCCGCTATAGGACTTGTTTAAGAAAGAACTGCAGATCTAAGGTCCTATAGCAGAACTCCGTTATAGGATGTGTTTAAGAAGGAACTGCAGATCAATGATCCTATAGAAGAACTCCGCTATAGGATGTGTTTAAGACGGAACTGCAGATCAATGATCCTATAGCAGAACTCCGCTATAGGATGTGTTTAAGACGGAACTGCAGTTGAATGATCCTATAGCAGAACTCCGCGATACGATGTGTTTAAGAAGGAACTGCAGATCTAAGACCCTATAGCAGAACTCCGCTAGACGATGTGTTTAAGAAGGAATTGCAGATCAATGATCCTATAGCAGAACTCCGCTATAGGATGTGTTTAAGACGGAACTGCAGATCAATGATCCTATAGAAGAACTCCGCTAGACGATGTGTTTAAGACGGAACTGCAGATCAAAGATCCTACAGCAGAACTCCGCTATAGGATGTGTTTAAGAAGGAACTGCAGATCTAAGACCCTATAGCAGAACTCCGCTATAGGATGTTTCGGGCCGAAACCGTTCTTCAGCTGAAGAAGGGTTTCGGCCCGAAACGTCGCCTATTTCATTCGATCCATAGATGCTGCTGCACCCGCTGAGTTTCTCCAGCAATTTTGTGTACCTTCGATCTTCCAGCATCTGCAGTTCCTTCTTGAACACTCCGCTATCGGATGTTGTTTAAGAAGGAACTGCAGATCAATGATCCTATAGCAGAACTCCGCTATCGGATGTGTTTAAGAAGGAACTGCAGATCATGATCCTATAGCAGAACTCCGTTAGGGGATGTTTTTAAGACGGAACTGCAGATCAATGATCCTATAGCAGAACTCCGCTATAGGATGTGTTTAAGACGGAACTGCAGATCATGATCCTTTAGCAGAACTCCGCTATAGGACTTGTTTAAGAAGGAACTGCAGATCTAAGGTCCTATAGCAGAACTCCGCTATAGGATGTGTTTAAGACGGAACTGCAGATCATGATCCTTTAGCAGAACTCCGCTATAGGATGTGTTTAAGAAGGAACTGCAGATCATGATCCTATAGCAGAACTCCGCTAGAGGATGTGTTTAAGACGGAACTGCAGATCAATAATCCTATAGCAGAACTCCGCTATAGGATGTGTTTAAGAAGGAACTGCAGATCTAAGATCCTTTAGCAGAAATCCGCTAGACGATGTGTTTACGAAGGAACTGCAGATCAAAGATCCTATAGCAGAACTCCGCCATAGGACGTGTTTAAGAAGGAACTGCAGATCAAAGATCCTATAGCAGAACTCCGCTATAGGATGTTTCGGGCCGAAACCGTTCTTCAGCTGAAGAAGGGTTTCGGCCCGAAACGTCGCCTATTTCATTCGATCCATAGATGCTGCTGCACCCGCTGAGTTTCTCCAGCAATTTTGTGTACTTTCGATCTTCCAGCATCTGCAGTTCCTTCTTGAACACTCCGCTATCGGGTGTTGTTTAAGAAGGAACTGCAGATCAATGATCCTATAGCAGAACTCCGCTATAGGACTTGTTTAAGAAGGAACTGCAGATCTAAGGTCCTATAGCAGAACTCCGCTATAGGACTTGTTTAAGAAGGAACTGCAGATCTAAGGTCCTACAGCAGAACTCCGCTATAGGATGTGTTTAAGACGGAACTGCAGATCAATGATCCTATAGCAGAACTCCGCTATAGGACGTGTTTAAGACGGAACTGCAGATCTATGATCCTACAGCAGAACTCCGCTATATGATGTGTTTAATACGGAACTGCAGATCAATGATCCTATAGCAGAACTCCGCTATATGATGTGTTTAAGACGGAACTGCAGATCTAAGATCCTGTAGCAGAACTCCGCTATAGGACGTGTTTAAGACGGAACTGCAGATCAATGATCCTATAGCAGAACTCCGCTATAGGACGTGTTTAAGACGGAACTGATGATGCTGGAAAATCGAAGGTAAACAAAAAGCTGCAGAAACTCAGCGGGTGCAGCAGCCGAAACGTCGCCTATTTCCTTCGCTCCATAGATGCTGCTGCACCCGCTGAGTTTCTGCAGCATTTTTGTCAACCTCCGCTATAGGACCTTTGGTCCGCCGTGGGTCACATGGGCCGCCCTGCACCGGTGGTCGGGTGGGAACAGCCGCCGCTCGGGCCCGCGTCCATCCCCCACCCCCTCCTCCCAACGCGAGGGCGGTTCTGCGGCCGGAGCCCGAGTCCTGCGGGGAGGGGGAGTCGTCAGTGAGTGAGAGTGACGGACCTCTAGGCGCCCGCTGGTCCTCCGGATTTAGCGCCTTCCTGGCGGCAGGAGGCCGCGGTGCAGCGTCTCTGGTCCTCCGACTTTAGCGCCTACCTGGCGGCTGGAGGCCGCGGTGCAGCGTCTCTGGTCCTCCAATAGTTAGCGCCGCCTGGCAGCGGGAGGCCGCGGTGCAGCGTCTCTGGTCCTCCGACGTTAGCGCCTTCCTGGCGGCAGGAGGCCGCGGTGCAGCGTCTCCGGACAGACGGCCTCAGCGCGGCCGGGGGGGTTGTGTTTAGTTTATTGTCACGTGTAACGAGGTACAGTGAAAAGCGTTTTTGTTGCTTGCTAAGCAGTCAGCAGAAAGACAACACATGATCACAATCGATCCGTCTGCAGGGTACGGGATGGAGGGAATAACGTTAGCTACAAGACTTGTGTGACTTGTGCAGATACAAGGTTTCTCCCTGTA
The DNA here is from genome assembly GCF_010909765.2 of Amblyraja radiata. Lineage (NCBI taxonomy): Eukaryota > Metazoa > Chordata > Chondrichthyes > Rajiformes > Rajidae > Amblyraja > Amblyraja radiata. The sequence continues at coordinate 70,618 of NW_022630531.1, read as the reverse complement.
TAGGGTCAGAGGTGAAAGCAGAATTAGGTCATTCGGCCCATCAAGTCAACTCCACCATTCTATCATGGAAGATCTATCTCTCCCTCCTAACTCCGTTCTCCTGCCTTCTCCCCATAAACCCTGACACCCGTATCTCGGTACACGAAACGGTAATGAACCAATATTAGGAGAAGGGGAGATGCAACGAGCCCTGGGTGTCCTTGTACATCAGTCACTGAAAGTAAACATGCAGGTACAACAGGCAGTGAAGAAAGGGAATAGCATGGTGGCCTTCATTGTGAGAGGATTCAAGTCTATGAGCAAAGAGTTCCTACTGCAGTTGTACAGGGCCCTGATGAGCCCACACGTGGTGTATTGTGTGCATTTTTGTCTCTAAATTTGAGGATGGACATTTGTGATATTGAGGGAGTGCAGCGCAGGTTCACCAGGTTAATTCCCGGGATGGCGGGACTGTGATATGAATGAAAGAATGCGTCAGACTGGGCTTGTATTCGCGGGAATTTAGAAAGATGAGAGGGCATCTTATTGAAACGCATAAAATTGTCAGAGGATAGGACAGGCTAGATGCAGGAAATTTTTCCCGACGCTGGGGTCCAGAACCAGGGGTCACAGTTTAAGAATAAGGGGTAGGCCATTTTGGCGGCGCCAATCATCCGGGCACAGCGACGAGCCTCCCGCCCGCACATGAGCCACCTGCGCCAAAGATCTTAGAGCAGAGCAAGATGGGCTACTCCTGCGAAATACAATGGGCTGGCGTCACGTGTAGTAGCTACGCAGGGGATCCTGGGCATTTTTCCCCGCCCATTTTAGTAACCGGAGCCTAGCTGACCCAACCTGACTCGCAGTGTAATCAATGTTGCAGGGCAACAGTTTGTGTGTGTGATTATAGGGTTAGATTCATAATACTGTCAGTTCATACTTCTTGTCAAGAATAAAATATGACTCTGGTAATTGTCTTTTTTAATGTTTTTTATATCATTTCTTTTTAAATGGCTCACAAGCAGTGTTTGAGTTGATTTGTAGTAACCGGAACCGACCCGACCCGCAGGGTAATTGACATTGCGGGGGAAGTTTTTGTGTGTGATATAGGGTTAGATTCATAATTATGTTAATTCTTGTTAAAGAATAAAATGTTTATAAACACAATACATGAATGTGATATAAATGTATAGAATCATATAATACACACAATTATATTTTTTCTGATCCAATGATGAACTTTATTTCAGACTAGACAAGGGACATTAAATAAGAAACATTGTAAACCTCCCCGCAACTTCACACACACTAGGCCTTATCCCACCCCTCAACTCTCCCCCCCCCCCCTTCCGGCACTCCCTCGCCTGCCCCCACACTATAATGTCTCCCCCCTTCCTATGCCCCTCTCCCGCTGCCCCACCCCCCCCTCTCCCCGGGCCCCACATCCCCGCTCCCTCTCCCCGGGCCCCACACCCCCTCTCCCTCTCCCTGGGCCCCACATCCCCTCTCCCTCTCCCCGGGACGCACACCCCCTCTCCCTCTCCCCGGGCCCCACACTCCCTCTCCCCGGGCCCCTCACACACCCCCTCTCCCCGGGCCCCTCACCCCCTCTCCCCGGGCCCCACACACCCTCTCCCTGGGCCCCACACCCCCTCTCCCTGGGCCCCACACTCCCTCTCCCTCTCCCCGGGCCCCACACCCCCTCTCCCTCTCCCCGGGCCCCACGCCCTCGCTCCCTCTCCCCGGGCCCCACACCCCCTCTACCCGGGCCCCACATCCCCTCTCCCTCTCCCCGGGCCCCTCACCCCCTCTCCCCGGGCCCCTCACCCCCTCTCCCCGGGCCCCTCACCCCCTCTCCCCGGGCCCAACACACCCTCTCCCTTGGTCCCACACCTCCTCTCCCTGGGCCCCTCACCCACTCTCCCTCTCCCCGGGCCCCTCACCCCCTCTCCCCGGGCCCCACACCCCGTCTACCTGGGCCCCACACCCCCCGCTCCCCGGGCCCCACACCACCTCTCCCCGGGCCCCACACACACACCCTCTCCCCGGGCCCCACACCCCGTCTCCCCGGGCCCCACACCCCGTCTCCCCAGGCCCCACACCCCCTCTCCCCGGGCCCCACGCCCCCTCTCCCCGGGCCCCACACACACCCCCCTCTCCCCGGGCCCCACACACACTCCCTCTCCCCGGGCCCCACACACACCCCCTCTCCCCGGGCCCCACACACACATTCCCTCTCCCCGGGCCCCACACACACCCCCTCTCCCCGGGCCCCACACTCATTCTCCCCGGGCCCCACACACACCCCCTCTCCCCGGGCCCCACACACACTCCCTCTCCCCGGGTCCCACACACACTCCCTCTCCCTCTCCCCGCTGCGGGAACAAAGATCCGATCTTTGACCGGAAGCGAGATGGCGGAGCAAGATGGCGGGGACTGGTCGCTAAAATGAGTTCTATAATCACCCATGAATCCGCCCATGAGGGGACAACACGTTTGCGTGAGAGTAACCCATCTTGCTCTGCTATAAGATCTTTGATTTAAACTACCCCCATTTATCATCATTTGGCCCATATCCCTTTAAACCTTGTGCGTGCCAGTGTGTGTGTAAGGGTGTGTGTTAGGTTGTGTGTGTGTTTAATGGTATGTGTTAGGTTGTGTGTGTGTGTGTGTGTGTGTGTAAGGGTGTGTGTTAGGTTGTGTGTGTGTGTTAGGTTGTGTGTGTGTGTAAGGGTGTAGAATAGAATAGAATAGAATATCTCTTTATTGTCATTGCACATGGTACAACGAAATGTTAAAAAGTCAATCCCACTGTGCGATTCACAAGAGCAATTTTAAATATATAAGAAAAGGTAAAAACATATGCATATAAAAAAAAGAAAAAAAATTGCAGATAAATAACAATAGCAGCTGAGGTAGAACCATTCAGTTGAATGTGAGTGTTATTTCTTATTTTGCATTGTTAAGTTCACGTATGGCTATGGGATAGAAGCTGTCTCTGAGTCTGTTTGTGCGAGTTTTGAAAGACCTGTACCGTCTGCCAGAGGGCAGCAGGTGGAACAGGTTGTGTCCAGGGTGGGAAGGGTCCTTCAGGATCTTGGCTGCCCTGCCAAGGCAGCGAGAGCTGAAGATGTCCTTCAGGGAGGGCAGTGGGCAGCCAGTGATTTTTTGTGCGGTGTTGATGACCCTTTGAAGGGCTCTCCTGTCCGCTGCAGAGCAGCTGGCATACCATGTGGTTATACAGTACGCCAGCACACTCTCGATGGAGCAGCGGTAGAAGGACACCAGCAGCTTCTCCTCCAGCTTGTTTTTCCTGAAGATCCTCAGAAAGTAGAGTCGCTGCTGGGCCTTCTTGACTGCTGTGGTGGTGTTTGTAGTCCAGGATAGATCCTCCGTAATTTGTGTGCCCAGGAATCTGAAGTCTGAGACCCTTTCCACACAGTCCCCATTGATGAATAGGGGTTTGGGGAACTGTTCTTACGGAAGTCTATGATAATTTCCTTTGTTTTTGTGGTGTTTAGGATGAGGTTGTTGTCTGAACACCACGCTGCCAGTCTTTGGACTTCCTCCCTGTAGGCTGTCTCATCTCCTCCTGAGATACGTCCAACCACAGCCGTGTCGTCCGCAAACTGAGCACCCGCCTCACTTCATGCTCCTGCACAGTGAGGGTGTAGTTGTTGTTGTTAGAGGCTGGTGGGAGAATGGTGATGAATTCTTCTGGTTCTGCCTCGAAGCCAGCAAAGAAGCAGTTCAGCTCCTCTGCCAGTGAGGCATCACCGTCGGCCATCGTGCTGTTGCTGGGCTTGTAGTTGGTGATGTGCTGGATGCCCTGCCACACCCGCCGTGGATTGTTGTTGTTAAAGTGGTCCTCTATCTTCCTCTTGTGGGCCGCTTTGGCATCCCTGATGCCTTTCTTCAGGTTGGCTCTAGCAGCGCTGTACAGGGCTCTGTCGCCAGATCTGAAGGCGGTGTTGCGGTCCTTGAGGAGAGTTTGGACCTCTTTTGTCATCCACGGCTTCTGGTTGGGGTACACCCGGATGAGTTTGTCGACGGTGACGTTGTCAACACAGTTCTGGATGTAAAAGAGTACCGTGGATGTGTACTCCTCCAAGTCCTGATTTCCAAAAATGTCCCAGTTTGTCCTTTCAAACCAGTCCTGTAGCTGTGAGGAAGCTCCTTCAGGCCAAGTTTTAACAGTCCTGGTGGTGGGTTGAGCTTTTCTCCTGAGGGGGGTGTATGCTGGTGCTAAGTGAATAGATAGGTGATCCGACTGGCCTAAGTGTGGTAGTGGTGTGGCTCTAAACCCCTTCTTGATGTTTGAGTAGGCCTTGTCTAATGTATTTTCTCCCCTGGTTGCACATTTGATGTGTTGTTCAAACTTGGGGAGAACTGATTTTAAGTCTGCGTGATTGAAATCACCAGCTATGATATGGGCTGCTTTGGGGTAGGTGTTCTCTTGTTTGCTGATAGCGCTATGGAGGTAGCCTAGGGCTATGCTAGCATTAGCATCCGGTGGGATATACACAGCTGTAACTATGACCACGGTAAACTCACGTGGGAGGTAGAAAGGCCTGCATCTAACTACCAGGTACTCCAAATCAGCAGAACAGTGTCTGTCTATGATTGTGGTATTTGTGCACCAGTTGTTATGAATGTAGATGCATAACCCCCCTCCTATGCTCTTACCGGAGTCTTTGTTTCTATCCCAGCGAAATGCTGTGCAGCCTGCTAGCTCAATGGCTCCGTCCGGTACAAGTGCGTGTAGCCACGTCTCTGTTATTAACAGAATGCAACTGTCCGCGATGAATTTATTTGCGGCAACCTGTAGTCTTAGTTCGTCCATTTTGTTGGTGATAGATCTGGCGTTGGTGAGAATGATGCAGGGTAGTGGTGGTTTATGTGGTTGTTGCCTTAGCCTAGCGAGTAGTCCGGACCGGCGACCACGCCTTTGCTTCCTGTGCTTCCTCCGTCTCCGGCGTTTGCTGGGGCCGACAACAATCCACGGAGAGCCCGGTGTCCTGGCTATCTCCTCCGGTATGTTGCGTGAATGCAGAAAAACACACTTAACTGCCTGTTTACACTGTAATCCGATAATCAGAAGATCCTGTCGGCTGAAGGTGAGATTCGCACGACAAAACGTAACATTCTCAAACAGACATACAAACAAAAACACACAAAAAAAGCACCGAAAGGGAGAGTGTGTTAGGTTGTGTGTGTGTAAGGGTGTGTGTTAGGTTGTGTGTGTGTGTGTTAGGTTGTGTGTGTGTGTGTTAGGTTGTGTGTGTGTGTAAGGGTGTGTGTTAGGTTGTGTGTGTGTAAGGGTGTGTGTTAGGTTGTATGTGTGTAAGGTGTGTGTTAGGTTGTGTGTGTGTAAGGGTGTGTGTTAGGTTGTGTGTGTGTAAGGGCGTGTGTTAGGTTGTATGTGTGTAAGGTTGTGTGTGTGTAAGGGTGTGTGTTAGGTTGTGTGTGTGTAAGGGTGTGAGTTAGGTTGTGTGTGTGTGTGTTAGGTTGTGTGTGTGTAAGGGTGTGTGTTAGGTTGTGTGTGTGTAAGGGTGTGCGTTAGGTTGTGTGTGAGAGTGGGTCAGTGAAGCGGCGACAACACCCGGAGTGAGCGGAAACTTGGCGATCTCAGCGTTTCCCTCTCTCCCCCCTCCCGGGAATGCGGGCTGGCCCAGGTGCTCTGGGGTCCGGGGGAGGTGAGGGTCAGTGACCCGGGGGTCGGGCATCCTTAGCCTTAGCCCGAGATTCATCCCCGCGGCTCCTGAGGGGGCCCCCACTCACCCGGGCCGTTCCTGGCTCCGGGCCAAGGTCAAAATTCCATGCGGTGTGGACAGAGCGGCCAACGGACACAAAGCCGCCGGTGGTGAGGGGTGAGGGGGTTCGGTACTGGGTCCACCGCCGTCTCACCTATCACACCATTTACACGGGAATGTGAATGCGGGTGAGGCAGCATCTATAGAGCGGTGGTAAAAAATGCTGGAGAAATGTTTGAGTGTGAAGAAGGGTCAAACTCAGACATAGATGCTGCCTCACCCTCGGAGTTTCTCCAGCATTTGTGTCTACCACCTATTAAATTAAATTAAATTTTAAATAGTGCGCGATGAGTTCAAGCCAATTAAACTGCTCATTCTTTACGGGAAACCCGCCGACAGAAACCTATTGTCATTGGTGAGTGTGGAGGAGCGTCACTTTATTTATTTATTTCTATATATATTTTTTTTAAATTTTTGAGCGTGAGAACTTCTGTCATCAGCGTGAGAATTTCGTGAAATGCGTGAGTCTCACGTGAAATGCGTGAGAGTTGGCAGCCCTGCACACCCCCTCATACACACACCCCTCATACACACACCCCTCATACACAAACCCCTGATACACCCCCCGTCATACGCACCCCCTCATACGCACCCCCTCATACGCACCCCCTCATACAAACACCCCTCATACACACCCCCTCATACACATACCCCTCATACACACACCCTCATACACACCCCCTCATACACACACCCCTCATACACACACCCCTCATACACACACCCCTCCACCTCATACACACACCCTCACACACACCCCCTCATACACACACAGTCTCTGTCCCATACACACACCCTTATACACACACACTCACACACACACCCTCATACACCCCCCCTCATACACACCCCCTCATACACACCCCTCATACACACCCCCTCATACACACCACTCATACATACCCCTCCACCTCATAGACACCCCTCTCATACACACCCCCTCATACACACACTGTGTCTCTGTCCCATACACACACCCGCATACACAAACTCTCTGTCCCATACACACCCTCTCTGTCCCATACACACACTCCCTCATACACACCCCCTCATACACACACCCTCATACACACACCCTCATACGCACACCCTGTTACGGCCACCAAAATCAAATACCTCAAAGGCCAATAACATAATACAAAACCAGGTTCAAATGCAAAATTATTTATTTTTCACTAACAAAAAAAGGACTAAACCTGAATCAAATAAATAAAGAGGGGTCGGATGGGCTGGCAAACAAAAGATAAAGGGTGCTCTAGCCAACCACTCAATGGGCCGTCGGACCAGAGACTCTAAACCTGACTCAGTGTGAAAATAAACCTGAAACAAAACCACAAAAACAATAATGCCAGTCCCATCCTTCCCAAGCAAAATAAGTTAATACAGAATGAAGAATTACATAAAGAACACTATGCAATCAAACAAACTAAACCAACACCAGACTGCTGCCACCAGTCTGAGGGGGACGAGAGCGAGAGCGAGACTGCCAGTGCACAGCTCTCTTAAAGCTGAGGCTCGTCATCAGGCTCACGTAATGCAGCTTGGGCCAGGAGCCTCCAATCAGGTACAGGAGCAACCAGGCAGCAAGAGGTACTAGTGGAAATCAGAGAAACAAATTAGTACAAAATTAACACCAGCAGAGGGAGCGCATAACACCCCCACCCTAAGTTACTGAATATGTTTCTGAAAAATAAAATAAAGACCACCACCAAATTTCAGAAACTATTTAGTAGCTCAGACATCACTGGCGTGACAATGCGTCAGCCAAGACATTATCCCTGCCACGGATATGCCTGACTTCCAGATTGTAGCCCTGCAACTGTAAACTCCAGCTCATTAAGATATGTTGTCACTCTTTCAGGAAGACAGTTTTTAAAATCCTCCATTATCAACAAGGACTCTAACTGGGCAAAATCATTTACCCCCTGAGAAGCACACCAGCATTCAAACAGAGCCTCCTTTTCGCGAGCAAATTCGTTTGGTTATCATATTTTCAGAAACGCCGGAATTTTTGGCGGTACGCTTCGGGAACCAACTCATACGCTCTGAGGACGGCACGTTTTACAATTTCATAGGCAAGGCTATTGTCTACAGACAATGACGAATATACATCACGCGCTTTACCAACAAGGACGCATTCTAACAGCAATGTCCACACGCCCTTAGGCCATTTCAGTGATATAGCCACACGCTCAAACACAGTGAAATATTTATCAACAGCTTTTTCACTGAACGGTGGAACCAAACGAATATTTCTGCTCACATCAAACTCATGCTCTTTGGAAGAGAACCTGGAAATATCTAATTGTTTCTCCCGCCGCTGAATTTCAGCCCTTTTGGTTTCCTCCTCAAGCTCAAGCCGTTTCATTTCAAGAACATGCATGAGCTCTTTCTCTTTTAAGGCCATTCTCTGTAACTCAAGCTCCATCTCCTTCAAGTTAATGACGGCCTCCATGTTCTGAACTGGCTGTGTAGGAGATTTAGGACTGTCAGGAGCACTAGGCAACACCTCTTTGTCAACCAAAGCAGTCCATAACAACGTCTTAATTGACTGTTTGTTTGCTTGTTTATTAATAGAAACGCCATATTTATCTGTAAGCAACACTAAATTTTCCTTAGTACATCGATGAAACATCTCTAGGCTAGGAGCCTCAATAAACTCTTCCACCTTAAATTCCATTTTTAAGGAAAATCACTTATACCATATGACAAACAGGAATAAACATTAAACACATAGTCACCAAAATGGAGTGCCAAACCAAAACCATTTTCCGGCTCACAAATGCTACCAAAATAGCCAAAACAACAGGTTACTAGAACTACAAAGCAGAAAAAATGATTACACAAACAGACTACCACTGCCACAAGAAGCCTATCAAAGTACACAAAACGTCTAGGGTTTACTCAAAAGTTTGAACGAGTCCCCATAATTATGTTACGGCCACCAAAATCAAATACCTCAAAGACCAATAACATAATACAAAACCAGGTTCAAATGCAAAAATTATTTATTTTTCACTAACAAAAAAAGTACTAAATCTGAATCAAACAAACAAAGAGGGGTCGGATGGGCTGGCAAACAAAAGATAAAGGGTGGTCTGGCCAACCACACAATGGGCCGTCGGACCAGAGACTCTAAACCTGCCACAGTGTGAAAATAAACCTGAAACAAAACCACGAAAACAATAATGCCAGTCCCATCCTTCCCAAGCAAAATAAGTTAATACAGAATGAAGAATTACATGAAGAAAACGATGTAATGAATCAAACAACCCAAAACAACACCAGACTGCTGCCACCAGTCTGAGGGGGACGAGAGAGAGAGAGCGAGACTGCCAGTGTGCAGCTCTCTTAAAGCTGAGGCTCGTCATCAGGCTCACGTGATGCAGCTTGGGCCAGGAGCCTCCACACACACACAGACACACACACACACAGACACACACACACACAGACACACACACACACAGACACACACACACACAGACACATAGACACACAGACACACACACACACAGACACACACACAGACACACACACACACAGACACACACACAGACACACACACAGGCACACACACACACACACACACAGACAGACAGACAGACAGACACACACAGACACAGACACACAGACACACAGACACACACACACAAAGACACACACACACACACACACACAGACACACATACACACAGACACACACACACAGACACACATACACACAGACACACACACACAGACACACACACACACAGACACACACACACAGACACACACACACAGACAGACACACAGGCACACAGACACACACACACACACACACACACACAGACACACATACACACAGACACACACACACAGACACACACACACACAGACACACACACACAGACACACACACACAGACAGACACACAGACACACAGACACACACACACACAGACACACACACACAGACACACACACACACACAGACACACACACACACAGACACACACACACAGACACACACACACACAGACAGACAGACACACAGACAGACAGACAGACACACAGACAGACAGACAGACATACAGAGCGGGCGGGCGGGCGGGCGAGGGGCCGGGTGTGAAGTTTAAATCATCTTCTTGGTTTCTTGGTCCTCCACAATATTCCAAATGGAATTTAAACTGGAGATGGTGGACGGAGGACTGGCGCCAGAAAGGGTTATTGGGAAGAAAGAGCTACTTTACATGTAGTTGCATCTGGTTGGGTAACTATAGTCTCCCCCTCCCCCTCTCTCACCCTCCCTCCCCTCTCCCCCCTCCCCCTCTCTCTCCCCCCACCCCCTTTCCCCCCTCTCCCCCTCCCCCTCTCAACCCCCCTCCCCCTCTCAACCCCCTCCCCCTCTCAACCCCCCTCCCCCTCTCAACCCCCTCCCCCTCTCAACCCCCCTCCCCCTCTCAACCCCCCTCCCCCTCTCACCCCCCTCCCCTCTCTCCCCCCTCCCTCTCCCCCTCCCCCCCCCTCTCCCTCCCTCTCCCCCTCTCTCTCTCTCTCCCTCCCCCTCCCCCTCCCTCCCCCCCTCCCCCTCTCTCTCCCCCCCCTCCCCCTCTCTCTCCCCCCTCCCTCTCCCCCTCCCCCTCCCCCTCCCTCCCCCTCCCCCCCTCTCTCCCCTCCCCTCTCAACCCCCTCCCTCTCCCCCTCCGCCACTCTCCCCCCCCTCCCCCTCTCTCTCCCCCCTCCCACTCCCCCCCCCTCTCCTCTCTCCCCTCCTCCCCCTTCCCCCTCTCTCCCTCCCTCTCTGTCTCTTCCCCTCCTCACTCCCTCCCCACCTCTCAGAGACATGGATCTCCTCTCCCCCCTCCCTCTCCTCACCTCTGAACATTAATAGCCCATTATTATCTGTTATTTCCACTGTATCTGTTTATTTATTCATGTGTGTATTTATGTATATAATGGTATATGGACACACTGTTCTGTTCTGTATTCATGCCGTCTATGTTCTGTTGTGCTGAAGCAAAGCAAGAATTTCAGTATGACAAAAAACTCTCTTGAATCTTGAATCTCTCCCCCTCTCTCTCCTGTCTCTCCTCTCACCTCTTCCCCCCCCCCTCTCCTCTATCTCCCCCCTCCTTTACATCTCCCCCTTCTCTCTTCCTCCCTCCCCCTTCCCCCCCTTCCCTCTCTCTCCCCCTTCCCTCTCTCTCCCCCTTCCCTCTCTCTCCCCCCTTCCCTCTCTCTCCCCCTTCCCTCTCTCTCCCCCTCTCCCATTTCTCACCCTCCCTCTGTCTCTTCCCCCCTCCCTTTCTGTCTTTTCCCCCCTCTCTCCCCCCTCTCTCTTCCCTCCTCCCTCTCTGTCTCTTCCCCCCCCTCTGTCTCTTCCCCCCCTCTTTCTCCTCCCCCTCTGTGTCTCCCACCCACTTCCTCTCCCGCCTCTGTCTCTTCCCCCTCCCTCTCTGTCTCCCCCCCTCCCTCTCTGTCTCCCCCCTCCCTCGTCCCCCCCCTCCCTCGCTGCCCCCTCCCTCTCTACCCCCCCTCCCTCTCTGCCCCCCTCCCCCTCTTCCTCCCCCCCCCCTCTCAGAGACATGGATCTCCTCTCCCTCCCCCTCCTCCGAACATTAATAGCCCATTATTATCTGCTATTTGCACTTTTTAATCAGTTTATTTATTCATGTGTGTGTTTATGTATATAATGGTATATGGACACACTGATCTGTTCTGTATTCATGCCGTCTATGTTCTGTTGTGCTGAAGCAAAGCAAGAATTTCATTGTCCTGTCAGGGACACATGACAATAAACTATCTTAAATCTTGAATCTCTCCCCCTCTCTCTCCTGTCTCTCTCTCCCTCTCCCCCCTTCTCTCTCCTCCTCTCTCTCCCCCCTCCCTCTCTCCCCCCTTCCCTCTCTCTCCCCCTCTCTCTCTCTCTCCCTCTCTGTCTCAACCCCCTCTGTTCCCCCTCACTCCCTCCCCACCTCTCATAGACATGTATCTCCTCTCCCCCCCCCCTCTCCTCACCTCTGAACATTAATAGCCCATTATTATCTGTTATTTCCACTGTATCTGTTTATTTATTCATGTGTGTATTTATGTATATAATGGTATATGGACACACTGTTCTGTTCTGTATTCATGCCGTCTATGTTCTGTTGTGCTGAAGCAAAGCAAGAATTTCAGTATGACAATAAACTCTCTTGAATCTTGAATCTCTCCCCCTCTCTCTCCTGTCTCTCCTCTCACCTCTTCCCCCCCCCTCTCCTCTATCTCCCCCCTCCTTTACATCTCCCCCTTCTCTCTTCCTCCCTCCCTCTCCCCCCCCCTTCCCTCTCTCTCCCCCTTCCCTCTCTCTCCCCCTTCCCTCTCTCTCCCCCCCTTCCCTCTCTCTCCCCCTTCCCTCTCTCTCCCCCTCTCCCATTTCTCACCCTCCCTCTGTCTCTTCCCCCCTCCCTTTCTGTATTTTCCCCCCTCTCTCCCCCCTCTCTCTTCCCTCTTCCCTCTCTGTCTCTCCCCCCCTCTGTCTCTTCCCCCCCTCTTTCTCCTCCCCCTCTGTGTCTCCCCCCCCAATTCCTCTCCCCCCTCTGTCTCTTCCCCCCTCCCTCTCTGTCTCTCCCCCCCCCCCCCTCTCCTCACCTCTGAACATTAATAGCCCATTATTATCTGTTATTTCCACTGTATCTGTTTATTTATTCATGTGTGTATTTACGTGTATAATGGTATATGGACACACTGATCTGTTCTGTATTCATGCCGTCTATATTCTGTTGTGCTAAAGCAAAGCAAGAATGTCATTGTCCTATCAGGGACACATGACAATAAACGCTCTTGAATCTCTCACTCCCTCTCTCCCCCTCTCTCACTCCCTCCCCCCTCTCTCTCTCTCCCTCCCCCCTCTCCTATCCCTCCCCCCTCTGTCTCCCCTCCTTGCCCCTCGCTCAGACATGGCTCTTATCTCCCCTCCCTCTCTCTCCCCTCCCTCGCTCTCTCCCCCCTCTCTCCCCCCTCTCTCTCCCTCTCTCTCCCTCTCCCTCTCTCTCGCTCTCTCTCTCTCTCTCCCTCTCTCTCTCCCCTCTCTCTCTCCCCCCCTCTCTCTCCCCCCCCCTCCCTGTCTCCCCCCTCCCTCTGTCCCCCTCCCTCCTCCCTCTCTCCCCCTCCCTCTCTCCTCCCCTCTTCTCTCTCTCTTTCTCTCTCTCCCATCTCTCGGTCACTCTCACTCCAGCCCCCCCCTCTCTCTCTCCCCCTCTCTCTCTCTCACCCCTCTATCCCTCTCCCGTCCCCTCTCTCTCTCTCTGCCCCTCGAGATAGGGCGGGGATAGGGTAAAAGGAGCCAATGAATAATATTAATATTTCATTAGACTCTCTTCACTCTACCTGCTGTACTTGTGCTTGGCTTGGCTGTATTTGTGTACAGTATTACCTGATTAGATTGGACAGCATGCAAACAAAATATTTTCACTGTTTCTCAGTACATGTGACAATCGGCACAGTAGTGCAGCTGGTAGAACCGCTGGCTCACAGCTCCGGAGACTCGGGTTCGAATCTAACCACGGCCACTGTTTGTGTGGAGTTTGCACGTTTTTCCTATGACGGCGTGTGTTTCCTCCCACATCCCTATGGCATGCTGGCATGAACATCAATTGCCCTCTGTAAATGTGCTCCTAATATGCAGAATGGGAGATAACATAAAACTAATGTGAGCGGGTGATGGATTAATGATTGGCATGGACTCGCTGGGCCGAAGGGCCTGTTTGCATACTGTGCCTCTGAACTCTGAATGCTAAAGCTAAAGTGTGAGAATAAGTCGCGTTTAATGTCGCAATGGTGTATTCTGTCAAAAGGTGTCGCTGCCTCAAAAAGGCTGACAGTATCATCAAAGACCCACACCACCCTGATCACACACTCATCTCCCTGTTACCTTCAGGTAGAAGGTACAGGAGCCTGAAGTCTGCAACATCCAGGCTCAGGAATAGCTACTTCCCCACAGCCAGCAGGCTATTAAACCTGGCTCGGTCAAAACTCTGATTATTATGAACACATTTTCTGTTATTTGTACTTTTATCAGTTTATTTATTCATGTGTGTATATATTTATATTACGGTATATGTACACACTGATCTGTTTTGTAGTACATGCCTACTATGTTCTGTGTGCTTAAGCAAAGCAAGAATTTAATTGTCCTATACAGGGACACATGACAATAAACTCACTTGAACTTGAACATTATGTCCATCCAGAATCAAGAAGTAAATGCACCCGTGGGATTGAACAGTGGGAGAGGGACAATTGTTGTGAGTTAGCGCATTGTTTAGATGCCGCAGGGAATAAGTTACAGCAACAGCCTGGGGACCATTGTTAGAGCAGACCTGTCCCCGCTCGAGTCCTTCTCGCGGGGGCAGCAACAGGGGAGACCTGTCCCCGCTCGACTCACCTTCATCCAGGGGGCAGCAACGGTGCAGACCTGCCCCCGCTCGACTCACCTTCATCCAGGGGTCAGCAACTGGGGAGACCTGTCCCCGCTCGACTCACCTTCATCCAGGGGGCAGCAACGGGGGAGTCCTGCCCCCGCTCGACTCACCTTCATCCAGGGGGCAGCAACGGTGCAGACCTGTCCCCGCTCGACTCACCTTCATCCAGGGGGCAGCAACGGTGCAGACCTGCCCCCGCTCGACTCACCTTCATCCAGGGGGCAGCAACGGTGCAGACCTGTCCCCGCTCGACTCACCTTCATCCAGGGGGCAGCAACGGTGCAGACCTGTCCCCGCTCGACTCACCTTCATCCAGGGGGCAGCAACGGGGGAGTCCTGCCCCCGCTCGACTCACCTTCATTCAGGGGGCAGCAACGGGGGAGACCTGCCCCCGCTCGACTCACCTTCATCCAGGGGGCAGCAACGGTGCAGTCCTGCCCCCGCTCGACTCCACGGAGGAGCGTTCCATCGCGGGGGCAGCATCAAGGCGGCAGGACCGCTAACCAGCGCTCCGCTTCCCGACACTGCGCCGAGCCCAGCCCGCTAGCGCCTCAGCAGCGGGCTGGGAAGAACGCCACGGAGGCGTCCGGCCGGTGGCTCCGACTTGTCGGACGGGACGTCTTTCCACCCACAGGAGGAAAGACAGCCGCCTGCACCTGCCCGCTCGACACACGGAGGAGCGTTTCATCGCGGGGACCGCAACAAGGCGGTAGGACCGCTTACCGGACGGTCCGCTAACCCGACACCGCGACCGAGCCCAGCCCCGCTAGCGCCTGAGCAGCGGGCTGGATGTATATGCAAGAACCGGCCGGTGGCTCCGACATCGGACGGGGACGTCTCTCCACCCAGGAGGGGGAGAGACAGCCGCCTGAGCTGCAGGAGCGGCTCTTGGTGCAGGAGCTCCAGCGAGATGCGCCCCAGGAGTGGTGCTCTCGCAGAGGGAGGTCAGGCACTCCCTCCACAGTGCATTGTGCACTGTCCATTGCTTCCTCCTTCCCAGAGGATAGCTTTGGTGACCAGGACTGGGCTGGTCAAGAACAGGGGCAATGGCTGAAGATCTCGGGAGTATGCAGGGGTGCAGGAACAGGAAGAGCTGCTAGGTGTGGTGGACAGCTACGTGGAAACCCATCGTGAAGGAGAGGACTAATACGGAGAGACCACAACCTTAGTAAATAAGTCATAAGACCTGCCACAAAATCTTACAAAACCATATGAAGAACATGCACAAGGTTTACAAAACTTTCGGTTCATGAGGGCAGGGCCGGGACGAGTAACCAAAAACAGTAATTCCTATGCAGCAGCACCCTATCACATCCATCAGTCAACGTCTACCATATCGGACTGATGAAAGCTCGGGGTCCGCTTCTATCACCGAAAGTCTTCTTTAGACCAGGGCCCAGAGCGGACCCCATGGAAAATGTGCCACCCCCCAACGTCACCGCCACGTCAGGCGACGTGCAACATTCATTGGACCAGCAGGAAACAGAAGAATACCCACAACCATGGAGGTAGGTGGGTCTGGTTCCTTCCAGTATATAGAGCAATACTAACATGGGAGTCTTTCACGAGTGATAGTATATACTCAATGGCATTAGTGAATACAATTCATACAAGAAAAATCCACTGGTCAACATTCACCCCAGAGGGTTTTCCCCCCTCTTCGTTAAAGAAATAGAGGGACAAGCTAATAATTAAAAAGGGGCATCATGGGGAAACTTGAACCCTTGCAAATATATTCACTAAACCCAAAAAAGATGGTGGATGTCGCATCATCATTGACTTAACTTCACTAAATATGTCTGTTAAGTATATACATTTCAAAATGGAACGGTTGTTACTGCCAAACAACTAAATTCCATAGAATACTTTATGGCAAGCATTCATCTTAAAGATGTTTACCATTTAGTATCATTCACTAGGATCATCGCAGATACCTGAAATTTACCTGGATGGGGCAGCTATAGCAGTTTAAAGTGTTACCCAATGGGCTCACATCAGCCCAAGAGTGTTAGCCAGACATTAAAACCAGCTCTGGCAATATTCAGAAGACAAAAACATATTGTCATGGCATGTCTTGGTGATATCCTATATGGTAGGTAAGGCCATGAATTTGACTTTGTTAGCTGTTTAACTACCAAACAGTTATTCGGAACCCTAGGGTTGTCTTGCATCCAGATAAATCTAAGTTGAAGCCATCCTCTTTCTTGGACTATCTTGGGCTTCATAATTAATTCAGTCTACGTGACTGTAATGTTGCCAAGAGACAACATAGTTGAATTGGCACAATCATGCAACAAATTAATGGTCAACAAACTACCAACTACTCGACAAGTAACAGAGTAATTGGGAAAATGGTAGCAGCATTTCTGGCTACATAATTCGGACCTTAGTATCAAAAACGACATACAGGTCGTTATTGAGCGTCTCATGAAGTTACCCACTGAAGTAATATCAGAACGACAGTGGTGGGGTTACCACTTACACTGGGCATTAATTATCTAAAAATGTTTGGGTGAATTTTATGGATTTAAAGCACTTGCATGTACGGCTATAAATAGACAATACTACGGTGGTGGCCTACATTAACCATATGGGCGGCATAAAGTCGGTATCATGCGACAAGTTGATCAACACAATTTGGCAATGGTGTGTCCAAAGACGTATTTGACTATCAGTAACTTACCTGCCAGGTAAGCTAAACATAGTGACAGACACCAGGTCACATAAATTTAATGACAACATCGAATAGATGTTTAAAAAATAAAAACAATTTTAAATAAAAAGTTTCACTAAAGTTATCAAGCTATATGGCACGCCAGATATCCATTATTTGCATCAAGACTAAATCACCAGGTACCTATGTATGTCGCTTGGGAACCAGACCATGAGGCAGCAGCAGTAGATGCGTTTCGCGCTGGATTGGGGAAATTCTTCTATGCATTTCCTCCCTTCTGCCTCATCAGTCGGGGACTACGCACAATACAAATGGACTCTGCTTCAGGACTTTTGATAGTACCCGACTGACCTACGCATCCATGGTTCCCAATACTCCATGACATGGTTGTTAAAACACCGATGGTATTCCCCAGTGACCCAGAGTTATTAACACCCAGTGTCGTGCACAAGCCATCCGTGCCATGGAAATATCAAGCTCCTGGGTTGCAGATTCTGCACAAACCTCTTCTGGGACTGGGATTATCATAACAAACCGTCGACACCATGTCAGCATCCCTCCGAACATCCACTGAACAACAGCACTTGTCCAGCATCAATATATGGGAGAAGTACTGCTTGGATACAGAGACCACCTACTCAACCGCTACAGATACTACGTACTGGAATTCCTGGTGAACCTTCACCACGATGAAGGATTTCGGCTACAGTACCATCTACACAGCTAGAATTGCCCTGCCTGTCTTTTCTAAACCAGCTCCAGGACAACAGGCCATGGGGTCCCACCAGCTGGTGGTCAATCTAATGAAGGGTATTTACAACTCTAAACCCCTAGACCAAGGTACACCCATAGATGGGATGTCAGTGTGGTCCTGACATACCGCAGGGGATGGTCACCAGCCAGATCCCTCAACCTGGAACAATCTATGCTCTAAACATACATGTTGATGGCACTTGTAGCTGCACAGAGGGTCCAGTCACTACGTCTATTGCAACTGGACACCATGCTCACAGCTCCAGACTAGATCTCTGTCATTGTCCAGGGAATGGTCAAACAGAGCAGACCAGGAACACCTAATCCAGTCGTGGAATCCGGGCTTACCCGCCAGAAACACGGTAATGTGCCATAACCCTATTATCCTACATAGACGCAACCAAAATATTCGAGGGAGATGAAAAGCCTTGTGGGTCAGTCACTACATACCTTGTGGTCGGGTGACGAGCCATTTCGGGATGGCTCAAGCAGGTACTAAAAGCTGCTGGGATAAAACTAACATGTACAAAGTTAATTCCACAGGACAGCTTCCACGTCGACGGCAAAAAGAATGGACGTGCCTATAAACCACATCCTGGGTACAGCAAGATGGTGGGGGTAAAATGTTCAGAAAATTTATAATAAGCTGTTGACAAAACCTGTTTTATTTGCAGGAAAGATTCCAGTCTGCAAATATTTAATTTAAGCCCAAGGGAGCATTTTAATTCTTCTTTGTTATTGTTAAAAAATACCATTGTGTTTTTCTACAAACAGATTCATTGGTTGATTACGATAACACACTTCCTCCCTCAAAGACTTCGGCAGTGATGTACTAATAACTGTTACATGGTTTGAAATCACGGAGCTTTGGAAATCTTCACGGAATCACTCACGTGACTCCGAAGTAAAATAGTAAGATTAAACGAGAACTTACCAGTTTGAAGTTTGATCTGTATTTTATGAGGAGTTACGATGAGGGATTACGTGCCCTCCGCTCCCACCCTCATTAATATGGGTCAAATTCATAAACTGATGTCTCCTTATCTTTACTATGTTTACTTCAATAACTGTGTCTATCTGTGATTCCACACCGCTGCTTGGAAGTATGCCGCGCCTACGTGCTGAACGGGTTCTTCACGTAATCCCTCATCGTAACTCCTCATAAAATACAGATCAAACTTCAAACTGGTAAGTTCTCGTTTAATCTTACTATTATACATGTGTTGCTTATCCTTGTTTTCCTGTTCTAATGTTGTAAAGTCTACTGTTGCATCTGGAAGTATCCAAGGTGGAATTGAAGGTAATGGAATCGTTGGAACCATATTTAATTGGACTATGCTGATTTATTAAGCTCTCTGGGTCACTGTCCATCCAAAACTTTTTGTTTCCCTTCTCTCCTTTTCCCAGCCTGGCTTGACAGTAACTTGTGCTGGGTGTTCTTGACTGCAGCCCTGTAGGTTAATCAAGTAATTCAATGAAAGCTGTATCCTTCTCATCCCTAGAGGCATCTCCCCCATTTCAACCTGTAATGCTGCTGTTGGAGTTGTTTTTATTGCACCTGTACATATTCTCAATGCCTGATATTGAATGTTGTCTATTTTCTTAAGAGAAGTACTTGAACCCATCACCCTCTGAACATAGAAGACTATTGGGCAGCTAAACTGCTTCAGTGATTGATTCAGTGAATATTACCCTAATTACTGAGTAGAATTACTGCTTTGTTTGATAAGGGGGCAAAATAAAATATTTCCCATCTTCCGGAACAGGCAATCGGGATATCATTGTGATCACCATAATGCAGCACTCTCAGTACTGCATGACAATACTGGGAGCATCAACCAACCCTTCCTAATCAAAGGCAAGAATACAACTGAATCGAGTGGACACTTAATAAAGGTCACTTATCTTTCAGTAAGTTTGTACTGAAAACACAGAAAGGTTCGCCTGGACCATTGAAAGAATGAGGTAATACTTAAAAATGGCAAGATTATTTGGATTACGAAATAAAAGCTTCACGATTAAAGAAAAATGTTGCATCATCTGATGGGTGTGGCCATTCTACCTTTTATTGGAAATTTTGAATAATTGTTTAATTGGAATCAGGTTTCAAGGGTTTAATCAATGGTTAATTAGTTTCATTTGCAGCTATCAGCAGAAATGCTGGCTGTAAACCCGCTACATTTTGTGAGAAGGTTCAGCTTTCAATAGCTAATGAGGTCTACATTTTGTAGGAATTTAAAAACGAGTATGATTGGGTACATTCTCCCTGATGTCCTGCCTAATTCTGGGAGACATTACCTGTTTTTTCTCTCATTGCCATTTTTGAACATTCCCACCCAAAAAGTTAATATTTCAGAAGTATTTCCATATAACCATATAACAATTACAGCACGGAAACAGGCCATCTCGGCCCTACAAGTGCCGAACAACTTTTTTCCCTTAGTCCCACCTGCCTGCACTCGTACCATAACCCTCCATTCCCTTCTCATCCATATGCCTATCCAATTTATTTTTAAATGATACCAACGAACCTGCCGCCACCACTTTCACTGGAAGCTCATTCCACACCGCTACCACTCTGAGTAAAGAAGTTCCCCCTCATGTTACCCCTAAACTTCTGTCCCTTAATTCTGAAGTCATGTCCTCTTGTTTGAATCTTCCCTATTCTCAAAGGGAAAAGCTTGATCACATCAACTCTGTCTATCCCTCTCATCATTTTAAAGACCTCTATCAAGTCCCCCCTTAACCTTCTGCGCTCCAGAGAATAAAGACCTAACTTATTCAACCTATCTCTGTAACTTAGTTGTTGAAACCCAGGCAACATTCTAGTAAATCTCCTCTGTACTCTCTCTATTTTGTTGACATCCTTCCTATAATTGGGCGACCAAAATTGTACACCATACTCCAGATTTGGTCTCACCAATGCCTTGTACAATTTCATTAGCTGTAACTATTTCTGTGAAAGGGAAATGCTTTATAACTAGAGTCATCGAGTCTTCTAGCGGAGAAACGGCCTCTTCGGTCCAACCTGCTCACACCGGCCAACATGCCGCATCTGCACTGGTCCCACCAGCCTGCATTTTGCCCATATCCCTCTAAATTTGTCCTATCCATGAACCTGTCCAAATGTTTCTTCAATGTTGTGATAGCAGTGACAACTACCTCTTCCGGCAACTAGTTCTATACACCCACCTCCCTTGGTGTGAAAAGGTTACACTACAAACAATTAAAAAATATATATATTTTAGAAACTTGAACATTATAATATTGTAAAATCATGAACAGCACTGTAGTGCAGCAGGTAGAGAGCTGCTGCCTCACTGATCCAGCAAAGTGGCTTCAGTCCTGACCTCTGATATAGTCTCTGTGGAGTTTGTAACTTCATGGGTTTCCTCCCAGTGCTCCACCTTACCCCTGTCTGGTAAAGATGTGGAGCTTGATAGGTTAGTTGGTTCTGCAGGAGGAACTGTAGATGCTGGTTTAAGCCAAAGATAGACACAAAAAGCTGGAGTAACTCAGTGGGTCAGACAGCATCTCTGGAGAGAAGGAATAGTGACGCTTTGGGTCTGGACCTGAAAGGTCATCTATTCCTTTTCTCCAGAGACACGTCTGAGCCGTTGAGTTACTCCAGTTTTTTTGTGTGTAACAGGTTAGTTGGTTGATGGATGAATGGGTGGAACTGGGGAAGTTAATAGGAATGTGGGGAGAATAAAAGATGGGGTTTGTGTGTAAATGATTGGCTGATGATCAGTGGTACTAGTCCTTAGTGCCCTACGTCCTTATTGTGTGTCCCTTTAACTCTATCATTAGTTCCCATTGGGAGCAACTTTCATCGAAAAGACTGCTTTCCTTTTAGTGGTACCATGCATTCTGTAAGCCTCAGATTTCTGACAACACTTGATCTTGTGATTCAACTTCAAGAATAATCCAAGGTAAATATTTCATTAAGTCAGGTGGTTCAGGTAGCACTTATCAAACTGGATTAAAAGGGGAAGTGACTACAGGAAGAATTACAAAAGATTCTCGAATTAATGAGAAGGAAAATTTGAGAAGGGATAAAAGAGTACGGTCAGGGTTAATTGTGAACGGTGCGAGGGGGGACGTGAATACGTAATAATACCCTAGTGGGACTTATCTACAGGCCCCAAAACAGTAGCCTGGACATAGGGTGCAAATTGAATCAAGAGTTAAAATTGGCATGTAGCAAAGGTAATGCTGTGGTCGTTATGGGAGATTTCAACATGCAGGTAGACTGGGAAAATCAGGTTGGTACTGGACCCCAAGAAAGGGACTTTGTAGAGTGCCTTTGTGATAGATTCTTAGAACAGCTTGTATTGGAACCTACCAGGGAGAAGACAATTCAGGATTTAGTGTCATGTAATGAACCGGATTTGATAAAGGAACTTGAGGTTAATGAGCCATTAGGAGGTAGTGACCATTCGGAGAAGCATGCCGGTACAGCAGGCAGTGAAGAAAGCGAATGACATGTCGGCCTTTATAACAAGAGGAGTTGAGTATAGGAGTAGAGAGATCCTTCTGCAGTTGTACAGGGCCCTAGTGAGACCACACCTAAGTATTGTGTGTGCTTTTGGTCCCCTAATTTGAGGAAGGATATTCTTGCTATTGAGGAAGTGCAACGTAGGTTTACAAGGTTAATTCCCGGGATGGCGGGACTGCCATATGCTGAGAGAATGGAGCAGCTGGGTTTGTACACTCTGGAGTTTAGAAGGATGAGCGGGTATCTTATTGAAACATATAAGATTGTTAAGGGTTTGGACATGCTAGAGGCAGGAAACATGTTCCTGATGTTGGGGGAGTCCAGAACCAGAGGCCACAGTTTAAGAATAAGGGGTAAGCCATTTAGAACGGAGATGATGAAACACTTTTTCTCAGAGAGTTGTGAGTCTGTGGAATTCTCTCCCTCAGAGGACAGTGGAGGCCGGGTCTCTGGATACTTTCAAGAGAGCTAGATATGCCTGGATTAGAGCGCATTAGCTACAGAGAAAGGTTGGACAGACTTAGATTGTTTTCTCTGGAAAGTCAGAGGATGAGGAGTGACTGGTTAGAAGTAAATAAAATTATGTGAGAGACATAGATGAGATAGACAACCTACTTCCCAGGGTGAAAATATTAAATAAGAGAATTTTTAGCTTTAAGGTCATAAGCGATAAGAGTAGAATTAGGCCATTCAGCCCATCTTGTCTACCCCACCATTCAATCATGGCAGATCTATCTCTCCCATCTTTAAGGTGATAGGGGAAAGTTTAAAGGGGATTTGTGGAAGCACCTGGAACTTGCTGGGGATGCAGGCCGGAACAATTGTGCAAGTAAGAGACTTGTAGATGAGCATTTGGTTATACAGTGATTGGAGGGATATGAATTAATGCAGGTAGATAAGGATGTCTTGGCATCATGTTGGGCACAGACGATGGGTTGAAGAGACAGATCCTGTGCTGTAGTGTTCTTTGTTCTATGTAATCAATGCCTTGCCAGCAAAACCATATATTTAATAACTCAGCGGGACAATAATTAAAAGACTGACATAGTGCAGCACCCACATCTTGCTTGAAACGTATCTGTACCAAGATTACATCCATTGTGGAGAGTCAAGTTCCAACTGAATACCAGTTAGTTAGTTTAGTTTATTGTCATGTGTAAAGATTTTGTTGGGTGCAAACTTGTCAGCGGAAAGACAAAAGAATGATTACAATCGAACCACCCACAGTGTACAGATGTTAAAGGGAATAATGTGAATACTCTTTAGTGCAAGATTAACTCCGATTAAAGATAGTCATAGTCTTCCATGAGGTAGAAAGTATCTCAGGGCTGCTCTCTAATTGTTGGTGGGATGGTTCAGTTGCCTGATAACAGCGGGATAACAGTCTCTCAATCTGGAGGTGTGTGTTTACAAACCTCTATACCTCATGCCTGATGGGAGAGGGGTGGAGTGGCTGTGGTGTGACATCCTTAATTCTGGTGGCCAGCATACTTGTGTTACCATAGAAGTGCAGCGAGTCATGGTGCAACTAAATACCCCTGGTAGCCAATATACTAGAGACATTATGGCAATTACATTATGGCACAATTAAACATGTAACACAATTTCAGGCCATCTTTTGGTCGCGATTTTCACTCAAATATAAATACAGGTGATAAAACAGTCAAAACGAATTGTAACTTTTAATAAAAACTTTGTCAAACAAAATAATTAACAAAAGTGCATTTCTAAATTGTACCCTAATGGCAACATAACAAACATGAGAGTAGTGTAATAGATAAATTATATTTATAATGTACTCAGTGCTTTCCTCAAATCTGCAGCACCACTTTAAATGTACAAATGCATTTCGAAGCAGAAATATAATCTCTCAATATAATCTCTCTCTGACATCCTAACTCCCAAGGAGCAGAGTTAAATAACATTTCTTAACACCTCAAAAATATCCGTAATTTTGCATTTAGAGCTTTATAACCAAGCGGCCTACACCAAGAGTGACACCCACAGGATTGCCACTTTCGTAAGGAACACAGCAAAATGGAAAGAGATTGCAGTGTCTCCTCCTGACTCCGACGTGGAATGGGCAACAAGGCAAGTCGAAGGTGTCACGGTCATCAATGTTTCCAAGCCAAATTCTACCAAGCTCCACCTTTGGTTCGCCATGCATCTACACCGGAGACTTTAACTGCCACAGCACCACCTGGGGCTACCGTTCAACTAACTCAGATGCCGCTGCACTAGCAGACTGGGCCTCAGCTACTGCCATTCAACTCCTGTACGACAAAAACAACTGGACAGCTTCCACTCTGGCAGGTGGAACACCACTACCAACATTGACTTGGCTTTTGCAAACCTGAATGGACCATCCACACACCGTATCATCCTGGATCACTTCCCGAAATCACAATATCCCCATCTCTGATTATCCCGGACAACCTCATCGAGCCGGTCCCAACCAAACCTGTGAAGCGGTGGCATTTCCGCAAGACCAGGTGGGACCAGTTCACAAGTCTGGTGGACTTCTGGATCGACAGCTTACCCACCCCCACCTCTCTGGACAAAGCCTACTTGGCCTTCTGTAAACACATCAGGGCAGCAAAGAGTTCCATTCCTCGCAGCTATCATTGCCGGTACATCCCCACATGGGACGAAGAGTGTGACGCATGCTACGACACATTCCTGGACGCTGAACCTGACGAAGAGGCTGTCTCCAAGACTACGGACCTAACAATCCGCCTTGACAAGTAGCGCAGAGTGGTGGGAAGAGACAGTCCAAGGAATCAACTTCACACACTCCAGTAGGGTGGCTTGGAAGACCTTCAATCGCCTCACAGGTCGAAGTACTCGCCCAAAGCATTGCCCTTGTCATGGCCAACTCCGTCACCCACCAGCTCCTGGCCACTTCCGCCACCTCCAACGTGTCCCCACCACTCGCCACATCTTCCCATCCCCCCCATGTCTGCCTTCCGCAAAGACCACTCCCTCCGCAACTCCCTTGTCAATTCTTCCCTTCCCTCCCGTACCACCCCCTCCCCAGGCACTTTCCGTTGCAACCGCAAGAAATGCAACACCTGTCCCTTCACCTCCCCCCACGACTCCATTCAAGGACCCAAGCAGTCGTTCCAGGTGCGACAAAGGTTCACCTGCATCTCCTCCAACCTCATCTACTGCATCCATTGCTCTAGATGTCAGTTGATTTACATCGGTGAGACCAAGCGGAGGTTGGGCGATCGTTTCGCCGAACACCTCCGCTCAGTCCGCAATAACCTACCTGACCTCCCGGTGGCTCAGCACTTCAACTCACCCTCCCATTCCCAATCCAATCTCTCTGTCCTGGGTCTCCTCCATTGCCAGAGTGAGCAACACCGGAAATTGGAGGAACAGCATCTCATATTCCGCCTGGGGAGTCTGCATCCTGGGGGCATGAACATTGAATTCTCCCAGTTTTGCTAACCCTTGCTGTCTCCTCTCCTACCTTAACCCTCGAGCTGTCTCCTCCCATCCCCCAGCCCTCGAGCTCCTCCTCCTCCCCTTTTCATTCCGTCACTCCTCCCCCCCCCCCCCCCACCCGCTATCAGTCTGAAGAAGTGTTTCGGCCCGAAACATTGCCTATTTCCTTCGCTCCATAGATGCTGCTGCACCCACTGAGTTTCTCCAGCATTTTGTGTACCTCCTGCATTGCTTGGCTGGATCATCATGGGGCGCCTGGATATCTATTCTCTGAACCAGTCTCTTGCACTGTGTATAGCACCGCTGTGTCCTCCGCCCCAGCATGATGCCGCAGCGCTCATACTAACAAGCTGGACGCCATCCTCAACGACACCATGCGGATCATCACCGGCTGCCTACGTCCTACTCCGGATCTTCTGCCGGTGCTCACAGCTATCGCACCCGCCAAGCTTCGCAGAGAGTACTTCACCCACAGGCTGGTGTGCAAGGCCCCTTCGGACACCAAACATCCTTTGCACCACCTCGCCCAGGACTCACAGCAACTGGGACCTCAACGCCTGTCATCTGATCGCCCCTTCTACCGTCACGCAGCCACCCTCTGTGGCTCCGATTTCAACACACTAGGAGCTTGGAGAACCAGCTGGGAACAGACTTCCCGACCTCCTCAATTCACTGTTGCACCAAACACCACAGCCACACCTGGCTCGGACATGCCCTGTAACGAGTGGGTCGCCCTGAACTGGCTCCGTACAGGGGTCGGCCGGTTCAACACCAACATGCATCGTGAAGTCTTCATTTTCGAGAGGTGAATATACGTTTGAAAAAATTCACTCGACTCTTCGCCTGCAAAACAGAAACTGATGTCAATAGCTAATTAACATCAACCTAATACAGGTGTCAGAGTTTATGCGGAGAAGGTAGGAGAATGGGGTTACAAAGGAGAGATAGATCAGCCATGATTCAATCAAGGAGTTGACTTGATTGGCCACACGACCTAATTCTTATCCCATCACTTATGAACCTCAACTAATTAGTTCTTTCAGAATTAAACTAATTAGTAAAATGCCAAGGTACAGATGTGAAGATTTGTTTTTACTTATCATGTTATAAAGATCCGCGTTATAATGTACGAATGGGTGGCAGCGGCTTCAATACTATGGTCCAAATGAATGCACTATTCTATGAGCAAACAAGCAATGTAGATTCCTTGGTGAACTATTGGACAGGAAGTCTAGATTCTAAACAATCCTCTGTCGCAGTCAATCAGAAAATGACTGTGCTTCCATGGTTAGTCTTGGATTCCTTGGTGATGGGTGACGTATCCATTCTTACACTATACAGCAAGCTGAAGGTGGGGAAAGATGAACCTTCATCAGCTGTTTTTTCCTGCTCTCTGTATTCCTAGAAAGGTGTCTCTACATTTAAGAATTTGTTTTGGTTAAGATGAGATAACTAAATTTATTGCATTCATTTGGAGATTTGGCTTACACCTTGGCCTGTATTCACTGCACTGTTTCATACCGAAACAGGGAGATTAGAGATACGCATTTGAAAACCGATTTGCGTGAGTGCGACATGAGAGTAACTCAAACACCTCATGTCTCGCAGGAGAGTAGTTGTTGCTGGGTGAGGGGAGGGGCACCACGTGCAGACCTCGAGGCTGGACAATGAAACCAGGCCAGGTTTTCTGTGTTGATGCCTGAATCACCCACTCCAAACCGATGTACTATGTATCCTATTTATTAGTTAGTATGTACATGGAAGCAGGTTTTCCAGAGTTGCCCTGTTCACTGGGGTGGGGTGTTAGGGGCACGATGCAGTGTAAAACATCAGAAAATTAGACTACAACTAGAAAACGATGAATTGATTGGCAATACACACCTTCCGTGCCACCACCACCTTTTCAATTGAGTCATTCTCTAAAGCCTCCTCATATTCCTCGTATGTTTCATTTTCAATGGTTTCCTTCCTGGGCGCTGGTCTGACATGTCTGGAAAGAAAACAGCAGTATAAACAGTAACACAGTGGCCCCACCTTCTCAAAGAAATGTCATCGATACCAAGGGCTGGGAAGAACACAGGGCTTTCAAGGAATCTTCTCCAAGGACTTTGAAGCAGCTGCTTTATACAGTCAGTGGATTCCTCTACAAGCGGTTTGATGGAGCCGAACAGGAAAGACCATTTCTTGAATTGGAGGAAGCAAGGGTATAGAAACTAGCAAAAATGCCAGGGGAAGAGAAGGAGAAATTATTTTTCACTCTGCAAATTATGACCTAGGTTATATTCCCTTAAAAAGTGGTAAAAAAAACTCAATGATAATATATATTTTTAAAAACAATTCAAAGGCGCATGTCAAAGAGGAAAGGGGGGAGCATTAAGTGGATAAATCGTTCAGAGCTAGTACAAGCAGAATTCTGTAATTCCACATGGTTCTTCAGATTCTATCAAGTAACAGTGGGGGCAGAATTGCTGCCTTACAGCGCCAGAGACCCAGGTTCAATCCTGACTGTAGGTGCTGTTTGTGTGTAGTTTGCAATTTCTCCCTGTTACTGCGTAGGTTTTCTCCAGGTATTCTGGTTTCCTCCCACATCCCAAAGACGTGAGGGTTTGTAGTCTATTTGGATTGGCTAAAATTGTAAGTTGTCCCTCGTGTGTAGGATTGCGCTAGTGTACAGGATGATTGCTGGTCAGCGCAGACTCAGTAGGACGAAGGGCCTGTTTCCACGCTGTATCTCTAAAGTCTAAAGTAACTAACGTGTTTCTTTTAACAACCTTGGAAGAATAAGATGTCATTAGTGCGTCCAAAGACTAATGACATCTTATTTTTCCAAGGTTGCTAAAAGTGATGGGCGAAATGGATGTGCCATCCTAAAAAGGATCGTATCTCAGATATGTTTCTGGGAGTGGGCGCGTTCTTGATCGCATCAACTTTACCCTTGATGGGGTGTAGACTATCCTTGTAAATCTTATGACCCAAGTACTCTACCTAGTTCTAAAAGAACTCACACTTTTGTGCCTTCACTCTTACACTGTGTGTCTCAAGGCGTGTGAGTACCACTTCCAACCTTTCATCATGTGTCTGCCTGCCAGGGGCTGAGATGAGGATGTCATCCAAGTAACACACCACACCTTCAATTCCGGCTAGAATTTGTGTCATAAACCCTTGAAAAATCCCAGGGACTGATGATATGCCAAATGGGAGCCTATTGAACTGAAACAATCCCAAATGCGTGTTGATAGTCAGCTTGGATTTAGATTCTCCCTAAACTAATCTAATCTAAAACAAAGCAAATGAAAGCCGTTGAGCCATTGGCAACAGAATGTCCTCCTTTAACCAGACGGATTCTCCTTCGTCAAGGAGTTGAATAATTTGTGGCTCTACGACACCACTATATGGAAATTGACTGCCGTGTTTGCTACCATCATCGACACTTCAAACGTTGTTTGCTGGCCAAAGCATCAAGGGATAATCCCATTTGATCGTATGGCACAATAGAAATGCAACTGATATCCCAGTTCAAGTAGAACCAACCCTTAGCTCAGCCAATTCATTCTTGCAGGACGGTTCTTGCTCTCTGCGCTCCTGCTGTGTTGATTTTTGAATGCTTTCCAGTTCTTCCTTTTCCTGCAAAATGAAAATAGTGCTCAATCTTTATACACACATGAATGCAAAACAAGATTACAACATATCTTTGCTGTGTCCATCTTGGAATCTTTTAAATTAAAAAATAAAGAAATACACAGATATTTAGTCATCGTATGCATCCTGAGGAACAAGTCCCACAAATGAGCAATGTCATGGCTTCATCTTTAGTCCCTTGAGATTTAGTATCCTGCTCAATTTATTAATTGTTGCAAGGGCTTGTTTCCGTGCATGTCATTAGTACTCTGAAAGTGCTCTTTTAAAAAGTCCCTTTGTTTAAGGGTTCTTTAAGGGACTTTGTTTAAGCTGTCCTTGTGCAACTATCCATTGCTCTTTAAAGATGGATTTCTCATTCTCAAGGTTTAATTTGCTGTTGCTTTTGCAACAACTCCTTCAACTGATTATCCTTCAAAGACAGGATCTGGTTTAGCTCCTCCCTGTACTGAACCAACTGTGCTTTTAGCAGCGCGTTGTCAGAACTAAGGTCATCCATCTGAAGCTGTTGGGAGATAAGCATTGGAGAAGTCTAACAGCTTAACTATTGCTCAGTTTACATCTTCACTTGCTGTACTTTGGCCAGAAGGTATAAAACACGAGAATGTTCTTCTGTTTGTGACAAAAGTTTTATTCCCTCATAAATAATAGTATCCTAAATATTAATAGAAACGTTTACTTCCTTGCACATGAATTCACAATATATTTGTACCAAGGAACAACAAAGTTGCTGTATTAACAACCCTTTAAATTTCCCAAATGTAGTTACTTGGTATCAAGCTAAAATGAATTCACCAATGCTCTACTAATTAACGCTCTACTAAGCGTAAAATGTTGAGTGAACTCAAGCATTAAATTTCCACCGATATAAAAAATCAAAGTTTAAATTGAAAGTGTCAGACTGAGCACATACCATAAGCTTTTGGCCAGCTGTGGTCTGCTTTGTCCATCCTTGACCCTGTCCTTGTATCTGAAGATCCCCCACTTCCTCCTCCAGCTCCTGCAGTTCTGAGATCAAATCTGGATCGGAGCAGAACCAGTCATCCTCAATCAGTTTTGTGCCACAGGAAGACACGTCGTTCAGAAAGACAGCATGAACACAGACACAATATGGACTGATTGGACCCTGGTGACCGTCGCTGCCTTGTGGCTTCTCCAAGTTAAGATGTTAGTTTCTGACTGGGCTAAAACACCTTGCAGCTGGCTTTAAATTTTAAAAGCTTGCAGTAACAAAGCTAAATTAACATCACTGGTATCACAGAGACAACTGTATAGATATAATTTCAGTATTTTTTCAGGAGAGGCAGATTTGTAATTTAACCTGCAAATCCTTTAATAAACTGAGTGAAGCCTGTGTCGTGGCCATTTGGACAAAATGGTAAGTGTTCTACATTTGCAATTACCAATGTAAATATAGGGGGGGGAAATAAATCCTTTCGCATTGAAAAATTATAAGGAAGTTTGGTTCATTTTACTTACATCAGATAATGGATGGAATAAACTATGGGTTAAAACAGTGTTCCCTTTCATTACTAAATAGTCCAAAGAGTTGTACAGCACAGAAACATGTCCTTTTCCATCCAATGTGTCTGTGCCGACTATCATGCCATCTAGTTTAACCCCACTTGCCCGTGTTAAGTAAACCTCCTAGTCTTTCAGTGAAACTTGCGTATTCATTAAAACTCACTCTAAAGTATGTAATAGGAAATTTAACTGCATGTTTAATGCAGAGCTAAATGTTATAAAATGATTAGATTAATGAATTAACTAAATAATTCAATGAAAGTATATTTTAGTTGGGGTTTATAACAATTTTGGAAAATGAGCAGTAACTTTAACTGGATTCTACTAATCATTTTAGTACATTACTAGGGCATTCATTTCATCAGGTCCCACATGGTAGGCAAGTGCAGAAGATTTGGGCACATGTAATGCAAGGTGCGCTAGCCAGTTGGATCTAAATAGGAGGCAGTGATGGAAGGATGTTTTTCTGATGGGAAATCTGTGATTATTGTGGTACCACAGGGATCACAGCTGAGATTTCCGTTGCCCGAGCGAGGAGGTTTGTCCAAGGTCATAGCAGGATATAGATGAGATGGAAAGTTGGCTGGAGCACAGACAGATATAATTTGGGAAGTAAAAATGGTTGTAGGACAGGTCAGGGCACTGATGAATGTTGATGAATAGAGACTTAGAAGTCCAAGTCCAAAGTTCTCAAAATTTAGCAGGGCAACAGACTGGTGAAGAAAGCATATGGCATGGTTGCTGTCGTAGGTGTGGGTATGGAATATAATAGTTGGGATGTTTTATTGCAAGTTTACAAAACACGAGTTAGGCCACACTTGAAGGGGTTGTGTGCAGTTCCTGTCAGCACACTATGTATGAACTGCAGAGGCTGGTTTACAAAAACAGACACAAAGTGCTGGAGTAACACAGCATCTCCGGTAACATGGGAAGGCGGCGTTTCAGGTTGGGCCTCTTCTACTGTCTGATCAGCGATAGATTTGGAGAAAATGGAGAGAAAATTCACAAGGATGTTGCCTGGATTGGAGAACTTTAGTTATGGGGAGAAACTGGATGGATGGGGCTCTTTTTCCCTGGAGTGAGAAAGTTAAGGAGTGACTGATAGAAGTATGTAAGATTATGTGAGGCAGGGTAGAGAGCCAAAATCTTTTTTCCATGGTAGAGTTCCAAAACAAGAGAACATAAGTTTAAGGTAAGAAGAGGAAGTTGTAAAGGCGATCTGAGGGAAAGTTTATTTCTCTCCCCCGAGAGGGCTTTGGATCTGGAACTTGCTGCCAAAGGAGGCAGAATCAAATGCAATTAAAACATTTTTAAAGTAATTTTAGACAAACACGTAATAGGCAAAGCATAGAAGGAGACATTTATAATGCAGGCAACTTAGATAAGTGTAGATGGGAAACAAAAATCAGCATGGACATGGTGAGATGAAAGGCCATTCCTGTGCTGCACAACTCAGATTCTAAATACATCATCTTACTAGGCAAAATATTTTGAACCATCTGTTATCATCATAAACTAATTACGGAAACAATTCAGCATTGCTGTCAGTAATTATAAGAACCATGAGAGGCTTAAGGGTGTAAAAGAACCAAGGACTAAATGATTCACATATAAAAGAAAGCTTGTCGCAGCTAACAAGCAACATTTGTTCTGAACAAATGGATGGAACAAGGGGAGAAAATTCAGCCCAAACAAATGTTCAGGGTACAGAATTCACTATTGTGCAATGGTAAAGGTTGCATAGGAAGGTGGGAATGATCAATGGCAAATCATATTCCACAGTAATTGCACATCGACACTTCTGAGCAGGGTATGTTCTAGAGTCACAGCACAATTTAGCTAGTGAAGTGCCTTTGTCTCGACTGAAATATTGACAACAGATCCCAATATAGAGGTGCACTCAACTTTCAAGTCATCAAGATCAAATCAAGTCATTCACTTCTTAAATATTTTAAGTTAAAACAAAGTAAACTGTATGGTTCGTTTAAGAGAGAACCAGAGAGCACCACAATTTACCTTCTTTTTTTTCTTCAACTTGATTCATCTTTAATTCCATCACAGTCCTCTCATTGTTGTCATGGCTCGGTGTTGGTTTATAATCCGTTTCTTGCCACTTCACCAGTTCCTCTGCAGATTCAGATTCACTTATCTACAGACACATTACACACAAAGCAACATCATCCACTCATCTAACTGGCCAATTAGATGCTTGATGCCATAAGAAACAGAAGTGCTTCGGCATGATACAAGAGTAATGATTCTCTATGTTTGCCTCCGGGACATATTTAATTAACAAAATAGCAAGCTGATTTGAAGTTTAGAGTTATTCGGCAAGACGACCAGAGGTGGAATAAGCATTAAAAAAGGAACATCATGGTGAAAAATATAGTATTAAAAAGTTTACCATTTTTTATTCTCTGCTGGAAATGATTAGATGATTTCAGTGATTTTCAGATTTAAGTGAAATTATTTTAATTGTCTTTAAGATAAATGGACCTATGGGCAATAAAGCACTGACTTGTTCCTATTAATGTACACCTTCAAGACATATTGTTACGTCATTAGAATTGCAAGTTGTAGATTTGGATAATTGGAAACGTTTATTACGTTAAAAAATCAGCCCTTGAGCCTTATTCATTCTATCACATGATCATGTCTGATTTGATCTGTGATCTAAACATTTACCTTATCCCCATAACCCTCAACTTCCCGCAGTGTAAAATTCTAGCTGGCTAACCCTTGAATATACTGAATGGTTTCTCCACCCACAGCTCTGGAGGGTAAATAAATCAAAAGATTCTCAACCATCAGAGGAGAAATGTCAAGTACTTTGGATCCGTCTTCACTGAGGAGGATACAAGCAATCTTCCTGATGTACTAGTGGCCAGAGGATATCTGGTGACGGAGGAACTGAAGGTAATCCACATTAGGCAGGAAATGGTGTTGGGTAGATTCCCGGGGCCTGATGGTCTGCATCCCAGGGTACTTAAGAAAGTGGCTCTAGAAATCAGGACGCATTGGTGATAATTTTCCAATGTTTTATAGATTCAGGATCAGGTCCTGTAGATTGGAGGGTAGCTAATGTTATCCCTCTTTTTGAGAAAGGCGGGAGAGACAAAACAGGGAATTATATACCAGTAAGCCTGACGTCGGTGGTGGGGAAGTTGCTAGAGCCAATTATAAAAGATCAAATAGCGGCACATTTGGATAGCAGTAACAGGATCGGTCCAAGTTAGCATGGATTTACGAAGGGTTTCATGCTAGACTAATCTGTAATTTTTTGAGGCTGTAACTAGGAAAATGGACAAGGGAGAGCCAGTGGATATAGTATACCTGGACTTTCAGAAAGCATTTCATATAGGTCCCACATGGGGGATTAGTGGGAAAAATTAGGGCACATGGTATTAGGGCTAGAGTGCTGACATGGATAGAAAATTGGTTGGCAGACAGGTAACAAAGAATAGGGATTAACAGGTCCCTTTCAGAATGGCAGGCAGTGACTAGTTGGGTACTGCAAGACTCTGTGCAGATATTTACAATATACATTAATGATTAAGATTAAGGGAATCAAAGTAACATTAGCAAATTTGTAGATGACACAAAGCTGGGTGGCAGTGTGAACTGTGAGGAGGATGCTTTTCAGGGTGCCGTTATCCACTTTGGTAGCAAAAACAGGAAGGGTGATTACTATCTAAATGATGTCAAGTTGGAAAAAGGAAAAGATCCGGGGGTCCTTGTTCATCAGTCAATGAAAGTAAATATGCAGCAGGCAGTGAAGAAAGCGAATGGCATGTTGGACAACAAGAGGAGTTGAGTACAGGAGCAGAGAGGTCCTTCTGCAGTTGTATAGGGCCCCAGTGAGACCACACCTGGAGTATTATATGCAGGACATTCTTGCTATTGAAGGAGTGCAGCATAGGTTTACAAGGTTAATTCCCAGGATGCCGGGACTGTCATATACTGAGAGAATGGAGCGACTGAGCTTGTTTAGAAGGATGAGAGGGCATCTTATTGAAACAGATAAGATTATTAAGGGCTTGGACACGCTAGAGACAGGAAACATGTTCCTGATGTTGGGGGATACCAGAACCAGGTGCCACAGTTTAAGAATAAGGGGTAAGCCATTTAGAACGGAGACGAGGAAACACTTTTTCACATAGAGAGTTGTGAATCTGTGGAATTCTCTGCCTCAGAAGCGGTGGTGGCCGGTTCTCTGGATACTTTCAAGAGTGAGCTAGATAGGGCTCTGAAAGATAGCAGAGTCAGGGGATATGGGTAGAAAGCAGGAACGGGCTACTGATTGGGGTTGATCAGCCATGATCACATTGAATGGCGGTGCTGGCTTGAAGGGCCGAATGGCCCACTCCTGCACCTATTGCCTATTGTCTATTGCAGCTTTGAAGCCAATCCTTATCCTGAGGCTATGCCCTTTAGGTCTAGACTAAAGGACGTTCTTTTTGGAAGGAGATGAGGTAACATTTCATTACCCAGAGGGTGGTGAATCCGTGGAATTCTTTGCCACAGATGGCGGTAGAGGCCAAGTCAGTGGATATTTTTAAGGCACAGATAGATTCTTGATTAGTACAGGGGTCTGAGATTATGAGGGGAAGGTAGGAAAATGGGGTTAGGAGGGAGTAATTGATCAGCCATGATTGAATGGTGGGGTAGACTTGATGGGCCGAATGACCTAATTCTACTATTCCTTATGACCGTATAATATTAATAGGCAAGTCTGGAAATTATCTGTTGCTTCCCCAACCACACCAGCTAATTCAGTAAACTTTCTCCATGTCCAAGGTGTGTGGTAATGCATACAGAAACCATCTGGTGTGGAAGCAAATAGCACCCCTCAGATGCAAGCATCAAGCCAAAAAGTAAGGATGATGATAGAAAAGAGCAAAACAAAAATTTACTTAAATGACCTATTTTAAACAAAAAATCTGAATAAGCAACATAAAATTATTTGTAAAATGCAATGTAATATTAATTAGCAGGATACTTGAGACTCTTGAATCTGTGCAGAATGCGCACACTTGGAATTAAGATTGTACGTGGGGGAATTAAATGCATCACAAATTCTCCCAACCTGGGAAGCTGCTCCCTTGGTAACTTGTTCTAAACCTACTTGCATGTTCTGGTATTGCTCTTCATATGTTTCCAATATTTTTTGAAGCTTCTCTGCAAGAAAACACGCATCACCATTTAAATAAAGAGAACGAGGAAGAGTCCCTGACCTGATACATCACCCATTATTTCTCTACACAGATGCTGCATGTCCCGCTGACTTATTCCAGGTTTATGTGTCTATCTTCAGTTTAAACCAGCAACTGCAGTTCCTTTACACAAGAGAATGAAGGATCTCTAACCAAATAACCCTTCCATTCTCTATCTCCCCGTCTTTCCCCCACCCTAGTCCTCTTGCTAATGTCACCATTTATATTCCTTCATTAGCACCTCATCCCCAGCCAACAATGGACCATTGTCAGCTCCACCCCCCCCCCCCCCTCACCCCGAGTCATCGATGTGGGCTCTGCTTTATTCTGTACCTCCCCATACCTCTAATTTCCCCCTCCCTGACTCTCGGTCTGATGGAGGGTCTTGATCAGAAACAACACCTATTCGTTTCTTCAGAGATGCTGCCTGACCTGCTGACTCGAGCATTTTGTATCTATCTTCGGTGTAAATCAGCATCCCCAGTTCCTTCTTACCCAATGAAAGTCATACTATACACAAACCATTTTGTGCCTCGACGTATTGTGGCCAGTTCACTTTTAGGTGTAACTGGTCGTCCTCCTCTTCATAGTCAATCTCCGTATCTTTGTGCTCCAGCAGAAGCTTCTGAGCAGAAACAAGCTGGGTAGAAATAAGTTTAGTGTCAATTAAAGCCAAGGGATTTCTAATGGTCTGTGAAATAGCCACCATTCAAATTCTAGATTAAATATTTTGCTTTATGACTACATGCAGGTAAGACTGGTGTAGATGGGGCATGTTGGTCAATGTGGGTAAGTTGGGCTGAAGGGCCTGTTTCTGAGCAGTATGACTCTCGAAATAATTTTAGCATGCATTATACTTTTAATGTGCCACTGCTGACAGATCGATTCTACCACAACTATTTTATGATTGAATTTTCCTGCAGGCTCGCATCTATCCCATGTCACTTACTCTTCAGAAAGGGGTTCTACACGGAATGGAGCAGTGAAATGTAGGGAAGCATTCCTTCATACAGTTGAGCCCAGATTAAAAATATACAATGTACATAACTAACTATGTAAACAAAAATGTTTTAAATTGCTTCCTACAATGCTTCAACAACTCACAGTATATCAAACCATCAATTTTCCTTTTTTGAAAAGATGAAGTCATTTCATTCCAGGTAAATGGCAAACAGATCAATATTCAGTTAATCGTCACCAGGTGCAAGGGACTTATATTTGGGGTACCTGTACATTGTCCAGCTCCTCTTGGATCTGCTTGATTTTAGACAGGTATGAAGCTTCCATTGACAAAGACCTGTCCTCTGATCTTACAGCCTCTTGGTACAGAAGCGTCACTTGTTCTTAAAGAAAGAGAAAGGAAAAAACACCCATAATGATCTGATATTTGTTGTAAATAAAGCAATACTTCCACAGTTTGCAATTTTTTCCACTGCAGTTAATGGCAATTAGTGAAAATCATATGTTCTACTATTTACCGGCATTTGAAATCATAAAATATCCTTGAAATGCTACAATTCATTAAGCTTGAAGATTGCTCAGGCACAATGGTAATCCCATTTACATATTTATCCAATGATAAATTCCTTAACTATTACTAGTGAGAAATGATTAGAAGCTTGAATAAAGCTCCACAGAAAATGTGTCTCCTCAACATTTTGGAAATTAAGGTATAAAGTTACTTAATCCCAAAACAAACAAAATGATCATTCTTCCCTGCTCCATTAAAACCCTTATTTATTTTAAATTATTCCAAATGAATATCCTCTTCTGCTGCTAAATATAGTCTATCTACCTTGTCCCTGGTTTCACCCTCACTTCCGTAAACTGTCATGCAAACACAGCTCAAGTCTCACAGAGATAAGACATTCATGGAGATAATGAAGTGTCATGGTTGCTCTGTGGCCTTCTCATTTAAAAGCTATTTGAAATTAAAATACTTTGATGTACCATTTCTGGCAAGTGCATTGTGAATGGTAAAATGTCTTCAAATGATTTTATTTAGAGATACAGCGTGGAAACAGGCCCTTCGACCCACTGTGTCTGTGCCGACCAATGATCCTCGCACACTAACACTATCCTACACACACTAGGGATAATTTACCATTAACCCAAGTCAATTAACCTACAAACCTGTATGTCTTTGTAGTGTGAGGATACCGGAGAACCTGGACGTAAACCCACATGGAGAACATACAAATTCCGTACAGACAAACACCACAGTCGGGATCAAACCCAGGTCTCTGGCGCTGAAATGCAGCAACTCTACCGCTGCGCCACCAGGCCGCCCTTCACGATGTCATGTTTTAACTATCAGCATCCTCTCAAAATGAAAATTCAGTGATAGCGATGTTTAAAGGATTCAAGAAGAGAATGTTTTGAAAAGCATCTGTACGAATCTGTCCAAATGACTACTGTGTGTTCCTGTCAGCCATTTGGCAGACTCTTACAAATGCTTCTCAAATAATTATTTTATTGAATCCTTTAAACATCACTATCTTCTGATCAAGGAATCTGACAAGAATACCTGAATGAAAAAAACTTAGATTACACGCTACTTTTCCTGATCACTGAATGTACCAACCCATTTACCAACCAATGAAGTATATTTTTAAGTGTGATCAGTGATAAAATATGGGAATTACAGCAACCAATTTGCATACACAAAATCTCACGAGGTTACAGGGACCAGAGAATTACACCGCAAAACAAAAATGAAGTGATGTTTCGTCATAAAATCCACTCCATTCCTCTAATGCTAGAATATTTTAGGGCAAACCTACTCCATACCGCGAGACGACAGATGTACAAATCTGCGGTAGGACCATTTATGGCCAAAAATATTAACAGGTCAACTTTGAGTAATTACCTTCCAGTTCGTTAATCTTCCATTCGCTGAAATAATTTAAAGAACCAGTTGCCTGTTCTGCAAGGGGTGCACAGAACCTGGCGTGAGGTCTTAAAAGTTGGAGATCTTTGTGAAGTTGTAAACAGCACTGATCTTTCTGTGATGTTTCTTGTGCATGTTTCTCCCTGATTTTACAGAGCCGGGTGCTGTGTTTACCTTTGAGATTTGTTAATTCAGCTTTATGGGTCGCCCTCAAACCACAGATCTTGATATAGCTGGCATAATCTTCAGCGTAATACTTGTTGTCCAGGTCCTCATTCTCATCTTCAAGCTTTCTTACATCTTCAACTAACTCCTAAAAAAATTAAAAAGTAGCCAAATTAAACGAAAAAGACTTTCGGGAGCCTGTTCCACTTAGGCGTTTTGTCACCGGTCTGCACCGGCTATAACCTACGGGAACCTTCGACCTCCTGGCAACCCATTAGGACCTATGGCACGGGAATTCTCGCTACTCTCCATGTTGAAAAAAGGATCCATAAGGATGCCGCGATGGGTTCTCAGAATGCTGGAACTCCTCACGTCCATGAAGGTGACTTTCCAACAACCACCTGCGAACATGTGACGATCATGTGACGACGGCATAGTCTCCTGCAGTCGCCTAAAAAGTCACCTGTGGGACAGTCCCATTAAGCCTAGAATAATGCAGCTTTCTAAAGTAACATTAAATGAATGAAATGAATAAGCCAAGCAGATAAGCAAGAAAAGTTGAAGCTGTCAAAATGGATTTGTCAAGTAGTCATCAAAATTAAAACAGTTATCATAAGGTCCCGTGATAGAAGTAGAATTAGGCCAATTGGCCCATCAACTCTCCTGCGCCATCCAATCATCTATCTCTTCCTCCTGTTCTACTCCCTTCATCTCTGACACCGTACTAAACATGAATCTATCTATCTCTGCCTTAAAAATATCCACTGACGTCCTACACAGCCTTCTGTGGCAATGAATTCTACAGAATTCTACTGACGCAGCGCCGGCTGGAGCTCTGCAGACCGCGGCTTCAGCAAATCAGAGTGCTCCCCTCCGGCGAGCCCTGGCGATGACTCACCCTCACCACGCCCGCCGCTGAAGTAATAGAGATTACGCTGTAATAGAAGTAATACGCCGCCCTGTAATTAGAGATTCACACAGCAGCAAACAATGATTTCCTTACCATTATCACACAATTCATCCTTTCCAGCTTTTTCTGCAGTACTTTCACGTGTTCTGTTGTTTCTCGCAGTTCCTCTTCCCTTTCCCAGAGTTTTTCATTGAAGTCTTCCAGCAACTAAGGAAGTTAACAAGTGATTAAAACCTCCTAACAGTGATCAAAACTGGGCGACATCGTATGGAAATCACACACACGCAACATTTGTAATTCAAGTGCGCCAATAGTTAGGTCTTCAATTCTGCCTTGTTATTAAGACATTAAAATTAAAATTATCATTAATGAAATCAGGAGATGAAATCATTAATTTGCATTCAATGGTTCTTATTCAACGGAGTTACTCCAGCACTTCTATCTTTGGTATAAACCAGCACCTGCAGTTGTTTGTTTTCACATTCTGCAGGAATACCGATTCAGACCATCAGGTATGTTCTGCCTTTCATTAAGATCATCACTAATAATAAATAATAATAAATAAATTTTATATTTAATGGGCGCCTTTCATACAAAATCTCAAGTACACCTTACATAGTAATCGGAATAAAAACATATAATCGGAGTAAAACAAGTAATTAAAGACATCACAATGACACAAATTAAAAACAGAATTCAATCCAAAAACAGAAAATCAAAAACACAGTGTGATGTAATACCTAATGTATACATTCACCCAGTTTATCATGAATCAATCCCCACTATCTTGAAAATATTCTACGAGCCTGCATTGTCTACACTTTGACAAACATAGTTGCAAACACGCATGCCGTTGTCAGAGAACCAAAAATGCAAATGCATTAAATGGGCAACCGCTTATTTCAATCTAAAGAAATCCCTCCTAATCTCCTTTAAATCTGAGGATATGAACTCTACTCCTAGACTCTCCCACTAGTGGATGGGAAAAAGAAGAACAACTAAAATGTTGTGTCCCGGTCGCACAGGAGGCCTGGTCCCATTCCCCAACACAATCGTAGCATTAAGCAGGATCGTTGTTGATCAAATTTAATTACATAGCAGAGAGGAAGTGGTCAAGATGAGAGTTTTAGTAATATATATGGAATAGAATAGATGGAAGATAGATATAATTGGTAGTGACGCTGTTGCATTATAATCAAGAGTTCATGTGTTGTTGGCATCTTAAATAGCAGATCTCTTCTGATCTTGATCAGGGCTCAAAAAATTGGTGGCACAGATCAGCAATGCCAACAACCTGTCATAACCAGAATGGCAATGTTGCAATGAAAAAAAGAATGGGAAGATTTATACAAAAGAAAATCTTCACATTTTTTCATATTTACAGATTTATTTCCAAGAGGCTCCCCTCCATTTTTATTTCACTGCCAGTTACAACAGAATCCCTTAGCCGGTTGCAGAGATCTTTCCCTCAAATAGACATTCACACAGCAGCAAACAATGATGTCCTTACCGCTAGATCCCGATTATTCCTATTAAGCTTTTTCTGCAACACATCGACAAGTTGCGTCTTTTCCAATAATGCTTCTTCGTTTTCACGGAGTTTTACCTTGAGGTCTTCCAGTAACTGAGAAAGTTAACGTGATTAATACCTCCTAACAATGATAAAAACTGGGCAGCATAGAATGGAAATCACACACTCGCAACATTTGTAATTCAAGAGCACCAATTCTTCAATTCGCCTTGTTATTAAGATATTAAAATTATCATAATAAAATCACGGGATGAAATTATTAATTTGCATTCAATGGTTTAATGGTCATTTATTGTCACATGCACTGAGGTACAGTAAAATTTAATTTACCACACAGTCATATCAAAAAAGCAACAAGACAAAACTACATAAAGATTAAACATAAACAGCCACCACAGCGGTGTGTGAGAATCTCTAGGGCACCCAGCATAGGCGGAGACCCACAGCCATCAGTTCAATGCCCAGGCTACACACATGCTCCTTCACCGACCGCTGTACTCTCTCTGCAGTCCCTGTCCGCCCAAAGTCAGAAAGCTGTCCGCACTCGCACCAGACTCCAAGATCACTGCACTCACGGCAATCCCTCTGAGTATTTTATTCTTTTATAGTTTACTCGATAAATGTGACATTTAACTAAACTAAATCCCATCTGCATCTTCTCCTGTACAATTTCATCTTTGCTATTATATACTAACAGGAAGCACTCCTCGACAATTTGAACAATTCCTTTGGCAAGGGAAAACTGAAAACATTTAGTCAGAACCTCAGCTGTTCCCACTCTTGCTTCTTTTAACTGGCTGGGAAACATTTCTGCCGGACCTGATGGACATTTCTGCCGGACCTGCCGAACCAGCCAACGTTGCTTATAAGGGACCTTTTTGTTCAATTAACATTGGAATGTCGTAAACCATGTAACTAATTTGAAAATAGTAAATATGTGATAATGTGCTAATGTGGTGGATCAACTACTTGAAATTTTGGGGTAAAGACTGGAAAAGTCACCCTGGAAAACACATTTCTTTCTCTAAAATTTGCCAAAATAAAATATTTCACTTCCACCTGAGACACCAAACACGATTTAATTTAACATTTAATTTGAAAGTTGCCACTTCAGCTGCAGCATTCTCTCAGTATTGTACAGGAAACATCAGGCATGACTTTCTGCTTAAATCATTTGAGTATGACTTTTCAATAACATTTTGTAGTCTATTTTGAAGTACAACCTTCTAAACCAAGTGTGAAGTCATCCTTTCAATTTCCTTGAAAAGATCCGACACACGACGTGAAACGGTTTAACAATAGTCTTTGCTTTAGAAAATGAGAGGCATTGTTAATTGTTATTGTTAAAAAGAAAACTTGCAATATTTTGGACTGAATTTTCAGGCTTTAAAGTGAAATCCAACTGCAGAAATGCAAACACAAAGTACACAGATCACTGTAATAGCTCACTCAGTGAGGGTAACAAATATTCAACTGGAATTGATGTTACCTTAAGGTGTTCATCTCTCACTTGTAGCTGGGTCTCTTTGTCCGGATATTGGTCTATGAGCTGCACTACCAGCTGTTCATACTGAGCCAGCTGCTCAGATAAACCAGCCACCAAATAGTTACCTGTAGTAGACCTGCAGCTCAGTGCCTGCAGAATAATTGGTCACTATTATTAACTGCATCATAGTGAATTAGACTTTAGAGAAAACAGTATTGAAATATTCAGTGACTTGAGAAGTGCATTAATATGGAATGCATGAAAGCCAATGCATTTTTTAAACAAACGCGCCGCCGACTGTTGGCTAGACTCGCCCCACAGGCCTCCCAGGGGACCGAGGTGAAGCCGGATGGCGAGGTCTGCCTGGGCTGAGGGAACCTAAGCAGTGGCGGTGATGGAAGCCTCAGCAGCAACTGCAGCTTCGGCGGTGGCGGGAGCCTCAGCGGCATCGGGAGCCTCAGTGGCAACGGGATCCTCAGCGGCAGTGGGGCTTCATGATCGACCCGCAATCATCGTTCAATGAGAGTGGGGGGGGGGGGGGGGGTGGGAGGGGAAGACAATGGGGATCAGGCGTGAGGGGACTGCCGTGAAGAACAATGGGACTCCGGCGATAATACAAATACAAATTTTGTAAATGCAATGCAACAACAGGAAATTACAAAAATACTTACCTCCGATGATGCAAGGGACTCTTCAATTCCACAAATGCACCTCCACATGATTCTAATTTAAAGTGGCTGCAAAATAACTAATATAATAATTAAATAGAATTGGTACAGAGCAGACAAGCAGAGAAGATTAGTTTAACCGGGCATCAGCCGTGGCACGGACATTGTGGGCCAAAGGGCCTGTTCATGTGCTGTACTGTTCTATGGTCTATGCTCTTGAGTTTACGTTTAGTTTGTTGTCACGTGTACCGAGGTACAGTGTAAAGCATTTGTTGCGTGCAGACCAGTCAGCAGAAGGACAATACACGTTTGCAATCGACCCATTTACAGCGCAAGATAAACCCAGCAAAGTATGATCAAGGATAGTCCAAGGGTCATCAAAGAGGTAGATAATAGTTCAGTGTAGCACTTCCTTATCATTGGATTGGCAATTCTCGCAGATTATGTGTCTATAAACTGACTCAAAAGCAATCCTGCTCTATTCTCAAAGTAACTAAAACTCAAAACAAAGAAAACAATGGAATTTGCACTCATAAAATGAGCAGCACAATGGCGCAGCCGGTAGAGCTACTACCTCACAGCACCAGAAACCTTGGTTCAATATGGACATTGGGTACAGAGGAGTTTGAGTGGCTGTGTGGGTTTCCTCCGGGTGTTCTGGTTTCCTCCCACATCCCAAACACATGCAGCGTTTTAGGTTCCGTAAATGGCCTCCATAAAATTGCCACTAATGTGTAGGGAGTGTTTGAAAAAGTAAAAACATAGTGTAGCTCTGGGTAATAGAACCCGCATGATTGACGGGAGGGAGGAGTCACTGAGCACGGGTGGGTGTTCTATTGGCAGTGTTTTTGCTGTAACTATCAGTAACTGTCAGTCTATCGCTTACACTTGTGGAAGCCACCTTGTAAATTTGGTTCCACTCTCGTTGGCTCGTTGTTTCATTAAAATAAAACAATTCAATCCAACTTACCGTCTCTGTCTCGCCAAAATAGCCTGTTTTGGGA
The DNA here is from genome assembly GCF_010909765.2 of Amblyraja radiata. Classification (NCBI taxonomy): domain Eukaryota; kingdom Metazoa; phylum Chordata; class Chondrichthyes; order Rajiformes; family Rajidae; genus Amblyraja; species Amblyraja radiata. Next base: position 25,981 of record NW_022630531.1, on the reverse strand, counting down.
CATAAGACAATAAAACAAGCTTGACAATAAAACACTCTTGAACCAGTATGAATGTCGAGACCAACTGGCGCCTGAGCAAGGCGATCCTTTGCGTGCTGGTCTGCATCAGCGTGCAGACTGTAAGAGGTCTGCTGACATCGATTACAATCATTCCACTCTAAAATCTTTATTTACCCTTCACCTGTACACTGTGGATGGTTTGATTGCAATCATGTATCGGCTTTCCTTTACCTGCAGCATGCAATTTCAAGCTTTTCATATGACAATGAACAACTAAACTAAAATCGGTGATCGATGGTCACCATAGAATCACTGGTCCGAAGCGTCTGATTCATGTTGTATCTCTAAACTATATTTAATTCGTTTCAAACCAAGAGCTTGTGAAATTCCTTAATTTCTTTGCTTATGTGATGGAAATCACTTGGAAAACATATGTAATTTTGTGCACACAAGTCTCCACTATAAAATGTCCTGAAACATTTGGCTTCCCACACTCATACAGATATACAGGAGTGAACATCTTATGTAAATCAGCACTACACAAGGTAAGTGGAAAAGAAAATTACAATACCTGTATCGATCCAAATGTCACAATAAATAAAGAAAATTTGATGGTCTTTCCCCAAGAGGACAATTTCCAGATTGAATTTAGCCTTCTGATGACACAAAGAAGGCTATTGTCTATTGCAAGGGGAATTGATTACAAAAGACATGCAGTTTCTGTGGATAGTCGTAACACTTTCCCTGAAAGATCTTTTAAAGGAAAGGTCTCAGAATGTAAAGATGTTAGGAATACCAAGCTGTTCAGGTTAAGTTTGTTCAACTGATAATTGAAATGTGATAAGCCGTGCTCTCTTCTCACTGTTACCACAGTAGATGCAGAAGTGTAAATGTCCCACACTCCCAGTTCAAAAAAAGCTACTGTCCCATCAGGTTGTTGAACTGACCTAACGCTGCCACAGAAACGGAACATTACAGACCATCTCTTGGCAACAAGGCATTGTTTAATTTTCTGAATTCCATTATATAGACAATAGACAATGTCATATGACAATTACATGAATGGTGCAGGAGCACGTCATTTGGCCCTTTGAGCCTGCACCGCCATTCACTGTGATCATGGTTGATCATCCACAATCAGTATCCCCTTCCTGCCTTCTCCCCATAGGATGGAATATAGATTATTGGAGGTGTTTCAGTTTGTTCCTACATCCACATAATTTAACACATCAAATTCCTTTACTCCACTGGAAGTAGATCATCAAACTTCAGAGATTTCCTGCTTCTATCGCCATAATCTCCAAGCACTATGTCATTAAACCTAAAATCGATTTCTTTCAATTCCTACCTTCCACACATATAGAAACCTAATAGCCCTGTCCCACAGTGCGAGTTCATTCCAAGAGCTCTCCCGAGTTTAAAAAAAATCAAACTCATGGTAAGCACGGAGAATGAACGTAGCGGGTATGTCGGAGCTCGGGGACGTGTCTTAGCTCTAATGGCAGGTACTCGGGAAGACTCGCTAACGGCAGGTAATGCACGGGAAGACTCGTGAAGATTTTTCAAAATGATGAAAAATGTCCACGAGAGCCCCGAGTACCGACGATTGGCCAGTATCGTAAATCTCCGAGTTCGAATCAGGGCAAACTCGGGAGAACTCTTGGAATGAACTCGTACCGTGGGACATGCCTTTAATTGTGCCCTCCATTGTAGAGATAGAACTGAACAGCATTTAATTATTCTGCAATTTATTTGTTTCCAACCTTATTTTTGTTTTCAATTACATTTCATCAGAACTGGAAGCTATAAAACAAGCTTATATTTCTCACTTTTTCCCAGTTCTCATGAAAAGTTGTTGACCTGAGATGTGAACTATGTTCCTCTCGGCACAAATGAAAGTGAGTAGCTCCAACATTTTCTGCTTCTCTGCAGCCATCAGGCTATTAAACAATACAACCTCCAAATAAGACCTGAACTACATCGACTTCGGAGCAGCGGTTTCGTTTTTTTGCACTATTATTGTTTGTTGGTTAATTTTATGTCTGTGTACATATGCAAATGTATATATGTGTGTGAGAAAGAGCAAGAGAGAGATCCCACATAGCAGATGCTCCATCGTCCTCTGAGGCAGAGAATTCCACAGACTCACAACTCTCTGTGAGAAAAAGTGTTTCCTTGTCTGTGTTCTAAATGCTTTACCCCTTATTCTTAAAATGTGGCCCATGGCTATGGACTTCCCCAACATTGGGAAAATTTTTCCTGCCTCCAGCGTGTCTAAACTTTAATAATCTTATACGTTTCAATAAAATACCCTCTCATCCTTCTAAACTCCAGAGTATACAAGCCCAGCCGCTCCATTCACTCAGCAAATGACAGTCCTGCCATCCCGAGAATTAACCTTGTAAATCTATGACACAATGCTGGGTGGAAGTGTGAACTGTGAGGATACTATGGTCCTCTAATTTGAGGAAGGAAATTCTTGCTGCTGAGGGACTGCACCATAGATTTACAAGGTTAATTCCCGGGATGGCGGGATTGTCATATGCTGAGAGAATGGAGTGGCTGGGATTGTATACTCTGTAGTTTAGAAGGATGAGAATGGATCTTATTGAAACATATAAGATTATTAAAGGTTCGGACACGCTAGAGGCAGGAAACATATTCCCGATATTGGGGGAGTCCAGAACCAGTTGCCACAGTTTAAGAATAAGGAGTAAGCCATTTAGAACGTAGACAAGGATACATTTTTCTCAGAGAGTTGTGAGTCTGTGGAATTCTCTGCCTCAGAGGACGATGGAGATTGTTCTCTGAATACTTTCAAGAGAGAGCTAGATAGGGCTCTTAAAGCTAGCAGAGTCATGTGATATGGGGAGAAGGCAGTAACAGGGTACTGATTGGGATTGAACAGCCTTGATCACATTGAATGGCAGTGCTGGCTCAAAGGGCCGAATGGCCTACTCCTGCACTTATTGTCTATTGTCTCAGCAGGATAGACAGCATTTCTGGAGGGAAGGAATTGGTTATGTTTCAGCTCGAGACCCTTCTTCACACATATCAAGAGTCAAGAGTGTTTTTTTGTCATATGTCCCAGATAGGACAATGAAATTCTTACTTGCTGCAGCACAACATAATACATAATGGGAGAAGAAGAAAACATTCAGTGTGTGTATGCACATGCACACATACACAATAAATAGCAAATATAGTGCAATAATAGTAATAATTTGTTGCAGTTCAGAGCTTATTTGTTGTCGTGTTTAATAGCCTGATGGCTGTAGGGAAGAAGCTGTTCCGGAACTTGGACCTTAGTTTTCAGACACCTGTACCTTCTTCCCGATGGCAATGGTGAAATGAGTGTGTGGCCAGGATGGGTCTTTGATGATGTTGACTGCCTTTCTGTGGCAGTGATCTCGATAGATCCCTCCGATGGTGCGGAGGTCAGAGCCGGTGATGGTCTGGGCAGTGTTTACAACTTTTTGATTCCATCTCCTGGCAATCACTGCCATGAAGGCCACGCCCCTTCTGGTGGGAGGGACTATAAAACCCGGAACTGTGGGCGTGGCTCAGTCTATCTACAAGATGGCGAGGGAGAGGTCACAACTCTCTGTCTGAGCTGGGAAACTACAGAACACTGTAAGTCTGCAATGTACTTGAATAAATGATTTGTTAGCCCTTAATGAAAATGAAATGAGTTCTTTGGCCTGTTCTGTGCTTGAAACGGCAATGGCAATGGAAATTAAGTGAAAATGCAATCAGCTGTTTGGCTTGGGCCTGCCCTGTGCTTTAAACTACAATGGCAATGGAAATGAAGTGAAAATGCCATAAATTGTTTGTCTTCACCTGCCCTGTGCTTAAAACTGCAATGGCAATGGAAGTGAAATGAAAATGCAATGAGCTATTCAGCCTACCCTGAGCTTGAATCTGCAATGCAATTGGAAATGAAATGAAATTAGTTGTTTGCCCTGCCTGAAACCACCAATTTCGGCCCACAAGGCCCCTATTAGTCGTGAAACTAGTCCCTTTAGCCCCAAATGCCCTTATTAGCCCAGGAGGAGCATTTAGGCCCGTGCCAGGCCAGGAAAAGTCCAGAAAAATTGTCTTTCACTGAGAATCTGCTCAGATTTTTTTAAAGAGCTCATTCGGCCCATCAGGCATGTATTAGCCCAGGCTCATCAGTAAGTATTCTCCCTGCAAGTATTAAACCTCAACCCAGTATTTTTCTCCCTCCCTTCATTTGCTCCCCGTGAGATCCAGGCCAGGATATCGTTTCCTCCTTTATTTCTGTGATTAATATTAAAGTTCTGATCTTGAGAATATCACATTTTTGAATTTTAAAGCAGTCTGGGTATTTATTACTATTTCCATCACAACGGTTAATTTTGTAATTAGCTACTTAATTAGGTAATTAACTAATTATATACTTTAATTTCAGTCCATCAAAGTAAGATGCATTTATATAATATTTTTACACAATATGTTAAAAATTCAGGTAGTTACGTGATTAGGATGACAAACTTAAACAAAAAAGCACTTTGGCCCACAGCCTAAAACAGGGAATTATAGACCAGGAGATGTTATAGCAGTGCATCTGGAAAGCAGTAACAGGATCGGTCAAAGCCAGCATGGATTTATGAAGGGGAAATCTTCCTTGACTAACCTTCTGGAATTTTTGAGGATGTAACAAGTAGAATGGATAAGGGAGAGTCAGTGGATGTGGTGCATTTGGACTTTCTTTTTTTTTTTTTTTTTTTTTAAATATCTTTTTATTGGAGATAGGTACATAACCTATTTACATCATTACAGTCTTACATTTTTAAATTGATAATATTGTCAATTATTACTACATTGTCTCCAATACTTTTTGCCTTTTTTTTAAACTAGATAGAACTAAAGAGATAGATGAAGTAAAGAAAGAAAAGAAAAAGAAGAAAAACAAAAACAAAAACAGACAAAAAAAAAAACAAAAAAAAAAATGAAAAAGATAGTTAAAGAAGAATGGAAAAATTTATTAAAATAAAAAAGACTTCATTCGAGATATATTCGTACATTTCAGAGTATAGTATTTCATCCATTCTTTAGCCCGCGTGCTAGTCAGGTTCCTGTGCTGAACCATTCTGACCCTTTAAATAATCAATAAAAGGAGACCATGTTCCAACGAATAATTCCTGTTTGTCCAACAGGGAAAATCTGATTCTTTCCACGTTTAAGGTCTCCGTCATTTCTATAATCCACATTTTGATTGTGGGGGCCGTAGGGCCTTTCCAAAATTTTAGAATTAATTTTTTTCCTGTTATTAAACTATAATCAACAAAGTTTCTTTGTGTTGTTCTAAGTGTTTGATTTAATTCTAATATTCCGAGTATTATTAATTTTGGATCTGGGTCCAATTGTGTGCTGGTTACTTTAGATATTATACTAAAAATATTTACCCAGAATTTTTTAATTTTTATACAGTTTGCAAACATATGAGATAATGTAGCTTCTAAATGTTGACATTTATCACATATAGGTGAGATATGTTGAAAAATGTTATGTAGTTTTGTTTTTGAATAATGTAACCTATGTATTACTTTAAATTGTATTAGAGAATGTCTGGCGTTTAATGAACACTGATGTATGTGTTGCAAACTTTCTTCCCAAGTATCTTTCGTTATTACTTGATTTAATTCTTTTTCCCATGTTTGTCTGTGTAAGTCCGTCGAAGGAATGTCACTGTCTAATAAGATATTATATATATAAGATATTAATTTTTCTGTATTAGGATGTTTGTTCCAACATTCATCAAGAATTTCTGAATTTCTAATTCGAAAATTTTGGGAGTTCGATTTTACATAATCTCTAAATTGAAGATATCTGAAATAATCATTTCCTCGAAGTCCATAAGTCTGTTGCAACTCCTGAAATGTCAGAAAAGTGCCTTCCTTGTAAAGTTGTCCCATATTTTTAATTCCATAATTCTTCCATTGTGTAAAACCCCCGTCCAACCATGAAGGCTTAAACAAAGGATTATTCACAATTGGAAGAAAAAGTGATAAATTATCTAATTTTAATGTCTTTTTTAATTGTTTCCAAATTCGTATAGCACTAAATATTATAGGGTTTTCCCTATAAATTTTTTTGTTTAATTTAGACGTAGCAAATAATATCGAACCGATATCAAAAGGTAAACAATCTTCCTTTTCCATTTTTAACCAGTCTGGTTGATGATCTATTTCTTCCAACCAGAAATTCATATTTTTAATGTTAACTGCCCAGAAATAAAACAAAAAATTGGGTAAAACCAAGCCTCCATTTATTTTTGATTTACACAAGTGTCTTTTGTTTATCCTATGATTCTTATAATCCCAGATAAAATCATTAACAATAGAGTCCAATTTTTTTAAAAAGTTTTTTGCCAAATATATTGGAATTGTCTGAAAAAGGTATAATATTTGCGGTAAAAAAACATTTTTATGGCATTGATTTTGCCTACCATTGAGATAGGAAGTGTTTTCCAGTATTGAATATTCTTATGTAGTTTGTTCAGTAATGGGGGAAAATTTGCTTTAAATAATGATGTATATATCTTAGTTACATAAATACCTAGATATTTAAATTTTTCATTTACTATTTTAAATGGAAATTGTTGTATTATCTGTTTGTTATGTTCCCTTATTGGCATAATTTCACTTTTATTCCAATTTATTCTGTATCCTGAAAGTGAACCAAATTGGGTTATTAGCTTTAATAAGTTTGGAATACTAATTTCTGGTTTTGTAATGTAAATTAATACATCATCTGCGTATAGAGAAATTTTATTCACTGTGTCCTTTGTGTTATACCCATGTATTTCCGGATGCCCCCTTACTCTTTCTGCCAGTGGCTCAATAGCAAGCGCAAATAATAAAGGAGATAATGGGCATCCTTGTCTACAACCTCTAGATAGGCTAAATTTAGATGACAACCTTTGGTTTGTAAATATTCTAGCCGTGGGATTTGTATATAACAGTTTTATCCATGTACAGAATTTCTCCCCTAGCTGCATATTTTCCATCACCGAAAATAAGTAAGGCCATTCGACCTGATCAAATGCTTTTTCAGCGTCAAGTGAAATTATTGCTAGATCTTCATTAATAATTCTCTTGGAATATATAATATTAAATAATCTTCTTAGATTATAATATGAGTACCGTTTCTGAATAAAGCCTGTTTGGTCAGGGTGTATTAATTTATTCATCACTGTACTTAATCTATGCGCTAGTATTTTAGTTTAAATTTTCTGATCTGTATTTAAAAGTGCAATTGCTCTGTATGATCCCGGATCTTCCAGATCTTTATCAGCTTTAGGAATAAGTGTTATTATTTATTCATTTAAAGTGTCTGGAAGTTTCTGTTGAGTATATATATATACTCATACAGTCTTTGTAAACGTGGGCTAAGCAAATCATAAATTTTTTTTTAAATTCGAACCTAAACCATCTGGTCCTACTGCTTTACCATTTTTTAAAGAGCCAATAGACTCCTCAATATCCTTTATCGTAATCTCCCTTTCTAATAATTCTCTAACGTTTGAATCTAAACCTTTTAAATTACATTTTATTAAAAAATCTGCTATTCCTTCTGATTGTGCTACGGTTTTAGTTGAATAAAGGTTATGATAGTATTGGAGAAATCTATCATTTATGTCCTTGGGCATTTTTAATAATTCTCCTGTTTCTGTTCTAATTTTATGAATTGTTTTTTCCCCTTCCATTTTTCGTAACTGACGTGCTAATAATTTTTGTGGTTTGTCTCCAAATTCAAAATGTAATTGTTTGGTTTTTTGATAAAGTTTTATTACTTGTTCTGAATACATTTTATTTAATTTATATTTCAATACAGCAATTTTATTATGTTTTAAAGTAGATGGCATTCTCGCATTTTCTATATCTAGTTGCTTGATTTCACTTTCCAATGTTTGTTGCTTAATCCTGTTCTCTTTATTATAAAATGCTTGAGCAGAGATTAATGTACCTCGAACATACGCTTTAAACGTTTCCCACATAAGAGAAGTAGGTGTGTCAGGGTGGTCATTTACCTCAAAAAATATTTGAATCTGTTTAATAATATATTCCTGGCATGATCTTTCGTTCAAAATTTGTGGGTTAAATCTCCAATATGCTTGTTTCTCGGACATTCCATTTAATTTAATCATGAATGTTACAGGTGCGTGATCTGAGATTATAATGTTATGGTATTTTGAATTATAAATAAATGGGATAAACGTAGAGTCAACTAAAAAATAATCTATTCTTGAGTATGTTTTGAGTACTGGTGAGTAAAATGAATATTCCCGTCCAGTTGGGTTTTCTATTCTCCAGACATCCTTAATTTTAGTGGTATAAGAACCGAGGCGACATCACGGCTAATTCCAGCCATTAGATCCAGTTTAGGGGAGATTCATACCGATCCTCTTAGAATTAATGAAGCATTTGCTAAATTTTACGCTGAGCTATACACTTCCGATTGTCCTCCCACTGCAGATGACATGTTCCGTAGTATGATGTTTCCCCGAATTGATGATGAAGCCACGAAAGTCTTGGGTGGTCCCATAACTGTCACTGAGGTCCAAGCAGCCATCACATCGCTGCAAAGCGGAAAGTCGCCCGGCCCTGACGGCTTCACTGTAGAATATTACAAAGCTTTCTCTGTTCTCCTCGCACCAGTCCTGAGAGATATGTACAATGAGGCGTTTTTACATCGCCGCCTACCGCCCACCTTGTCGTTGGCTACTATCTCCCTAATTCTTAAAAAGGAGAAAGATCCCCTGCTTTGTAGTAGCTATAGACCAATTTCACTCTTGAATGTGGACCTCAAAATCCTCTCTAAAGTTCTTGCGCTCCGTCTTCAACAAGTGATGCCCTTTATTATCTCATTAGATCAAACAGGGTTTATGCCAGGCCGACAGTCCTCCCACAATACTAGGCGTCTCCTTAACATCATCCATTCACCAAGTAGTGAGACCCCGGAGATAGTGGTCTCCCTCGACGCCGAAAAAGCTTTCGACAGGGTCGAGTGGAAGTACCTATACGAGGCGATGGACAGGTTTGGCCTTGGCAATAGTTTCATTCATTGGGTCAGTCTATTATATTCGTCCCCGGTGGCCTCAGTACAAACAAACGACACACTGTCGCCCCACTTCCCCCTTCGGAGAGGTACCAGGCAGGGTTGCCCGTTATCACCACTTCTGTTTGCTGTCGCGATAGAACCCTTGGCGGTCTGGTTACGCTCAGAGAAGGGCTTTAAATGTATTACACGGTTTGACACAATTCATAAAGTCTCATTGTATGCGGATGACCTGCTCCTGTACATCTCGAATCCAGTCAGCTCTCTCCCTGTGATTATGAATATTTTAGAACGGTTTGGGGTGTACTCTGGTTATAAACTTAACTACTAAAAAAGTGAATTATTACCGATTAACTCATTGGCTAAGCAGCTCCCTCGCTCTTTAACCTCATTCAAATGGGCGGAGGAAGGATTTCGCTATCTCGGCGTTTTTATCACAATACCTATATTTGATATGTTCCGCACAAACTTCCTGCCTCTGGTTGAGAAAGCTGAAAGAGACTTTGACCGCTGGTCAGTCTTACCGTTATACCTCACGGCCCGGATAAATCTGGTCAAGATGGTCGTCCTACCCAAATTCCTGTACCTTTTCCAGCATGTTCCTATATTTATCACTAAATCTTTTGTTGATAAATTAGAAAGGAGAATATCTAAATGTTTATGGGGTAGCAAACCGGCCAGAATTCGAAAGACGCTACTACAGTCTCCTAAGAGTGACGGCGGTTTGGCACTTCCTGACTTTAGGCGATACTACTGGGCTGCTAACTTGCAAAAAACCATGTACTGGATGAATGATGATTGCGACCACCTACCGACCTGGGTACACATGGAAAAGGCGAGTTCACATCTCCCGTTGCGGTCTGTCCTATGCTCTCAACTCCCCCTTTCTATAACATCTGCGGGTGCAGGCCCAATTGCGTCCCTCTCGCTCAAGATATGGAGTCAATTTAGGAAAAACTTTGGTTTACAAGGCCCTTCCATCTTGACCCCACTGCTTAAAAATCACATCTTTAATCCTTCAAGTACAGACTCCGCATTCAAAACCTGGCATAGTAATGGCATCAGTAGTATCAAAACCCTATACAAGGATGGTATTTTTTCGTCTTTTGCAGAGCTTTCGTACAACTATAGCCTCCCAAACTCCCACCTTTTTCGTTTTTTCCAGATTAGGAATTTTGTGAAGAAGATATTCCCCCATTTCCCAAATCGTCCCCCTGAAACCCTGACCGATTCCATCCTAGCTCTAGATCCCAACCGGAAGAAATGCATCTCTTTTTTGTACAATTTATTAGGGTCGGTTATATTGAAACCTCATACCTCATTAAAAGCTGCGTGGGAGGGCGAGCTGAATATGAAACTAACAGACCAGCAATGGGACTCTGCCTTGGATTTGATCCATTCTTCCTCCCTATGTGCCCGTCATGGCCTAATCCAATGCAAAGTCCTTCACAAAGTCCACTACACAAACGCAAGATTATCTAGAATATACCCCGCTGTTAAAGACACCTGCAACAGATGCAATCAATCCCCTGCCAACCATTGTCATATGTTTTGGTCTTGCCCTAAGCTAGCAACCTTTTGGAGGAGTGCTTTCGACGTGCTAAGCAGAGCCTATGGCCAGACTATTCCTCCAAACCCACTGTCAGCTATTTTTGGTATTCCCCCCAACACCAACCTCTCTGTTGCGTTGAAGCGGGTCCTGGCTTTTACAACCTGTTAGCCCGGAGACTGATTTTGCTTAACTGGAGACTTACCTGTCCCCCGACACACGCCCGCTGGATCAAGGAGGTGCTCTACAACTTAAAGCTTGAAAAACTTAGGTTCTCTCTCAAAGGCTCTACCAAGACTTTCCTAGATACATGGAACCCTTTCCTGGAACTTGTTAACTCTCTTAACTTGTTTCCGGACTCGGAAGAGGACTGAGTGTCCTCTATCACAGCTCTGTCTTATTGCAGCTGCTATCCCCTCAACCCCTCCCCCCCCTCCCTCCCCACAATCTATTTATTTATTTATTTGTTTGTTTATTTATTTTTTTCCTCTTTTTTTTTTTAATAATTTTTTTTTATTTTTTTTATTTTTTATTTTATTATCGTATTTGTGTGGATGTGTACGTATGTGAGTGTTGTTTGTTCCCGGGTGGCGAGGGTGGGTAAGGGTAAGGGTAAGGGTTTTGAGGGTCGTTTACATACTGTTGTACAATTATGTCCTGATTATCACTGTCTGTTATCATTGTATGTATGCAAATTGCTGTTAAATTCAAAATTCAAATAAAAAGATTTAAACTAATAAATGAATTTAGAAAAACACTTGATTGAGATTTTACTTTTTTTTGCCTTGATGATCTATCTAAGTATGGATCTAATGTACAATTGAAGTCTCCTCCAATTATTAATTTATATTGTGTAAATTCAGGAATTTTATTAAATGTTTTATTAAAAAACTTGGGGTTATCAAAATTAGGCCCATAAACATTAAGAAGAATCACTTTTTCTCCATTTAACTCTCCAACTAATATAATATATCTACCATCATTATCCACTATTGTTGAAGAGTTCTTAAAAGGTATTCCTTTACGAATTAGTATTGCAACTCCTCTGGACTTATGGGAAAAGGAGGAATGATATGATTCAGCGATCCACCTAGCTTTAAGTCTATGTTGAGATTCCTTTTTAAGGTGTGTTTCTTGAAGAAATATTATATCTGTTTTGATTAAATTTAGATGTGCCAACACTTTACCTCTCTTAATTGGTTCATTGATTCCCTTGACATTCCAACTACAAAATGTTATTCCCTGACCCCCTCTTGTCATATTAACATCTTGCATATTGTTTCTAAGGTGGTCTATAACCGAGCAGAAGGTACAACACATAGAACCTGACCCTGCTCCCGAACCTCAAATAGATGCATTTAAAATCATATACATCGCTCTTCCGAACACATCTCCTTGTATCTGTCTTATTTTTCCATTCAAACATTAAGTTATAAAAATATTTAAAGTGAAAAAAGTGATAGAGTTGGTTAGTATAGGGTGAAATAAAAAGAACTACATCTACAATTAGTGTAGTTAGTGATAGCCACACTAACGTGGCTAGAATTCTAAAGACTTCCGTAGCCTTTGTAAAAAAAAAAATTTCCAGCTCCGTGCCGAAGAAAAAAAAAAAAGATTATTTCTAACATTCAAATAACTTCTTTGGGAGTAACAAACTTATTTACATACCCATACATACACACACACAATATACATATATATATATATATATATATATATATATATATACCCATATGTATACATACATAAGCACGTAACCCTGCAGAAAAGTTCAAAAACAGCAAAAATTCACAACGTTATTATTCTCTACATATCATATTAATTTTTTCGCTAAATCTATAAATTTAATTTTAAATCGAAAAATAAAGAGAAAAACCGTTAAACTTTTTTAATGACGTAGGCTTATTTACCTCTTGCATATCTTCCTATATAATATAAGTATGTAATTCATTTCTACGTTAATCGAAGACTATTAATTATTAATCATTGTTATCAATCATATACAGTATTAAATTTTTATGAGAAATGTTAATGTTAATAATTTTAGTGGTAATATAGATATTTAATAAGTATTAGTTGTTAAATATATAGTTAGGTATGAATATACAGATAATAATATTGATTAATAAACAAAAATACAAGGATCACGGTTTTATCCAATGTCCTCCGTCCATTTCGGTTTCCGAATGTCCTTAAAGCTCTTAAGAGAACTTTAAAGGTCCTTTTAGATCTGGCTTGACTCATAAGGAGTAATGTAAATTCTTCAGTCTATGGTCATATTACCGACTTCTTTGGCATATTCCAGTGCTTTTTCATGGTCTGTAAAAAAGTGCTCCTTGGACTTGTAGAAGACTCTTAGTCTTGCGGGGTAAAACAAGCTGTATTTCAAATCAGGTACATTCTTCAGTATTCTCTTTGTCTCAGTGAACAGCGCTCTTTTCTTGAAGACTTCTGCCGGATAATCTCGGTAAATACTGAATCTCACACCTTCAAAAAGGAGCTGTCCGCCTCGAACAATTTTCTTCATTATATCATCAAATTCATGATCCAATTGCACCTTTACGATAATTTGTCTTGGATGGGCATCATCTTGTGTACGACGTCGCTGCGCTCTATGAGCTCGACCGAGTGAAGGTTTGTGATCCAATTTTAAGGCTTTCTGTAATAGGTCTGCCACAAAATCCCGAGTGCCCATTTCCTTCTCACTTCCTTCTTTCACCCCTACAATTCTTAGATTCTTACGTCTTTGACGCCCCTCCAAATCAATACACTTATCATTTAATTTGATCACCATATCGGAGAGGCGTTGGTTTTCAATAAGGAGTCGACTTACAGTTTCCGCACTTGTCGTCACCGATTTCTCAAGTTCGGTTATCGCTGTTCTATGTTGATCAAGTACGTGATAAATGGGGTCCACCTCCGTTTTAACCTTCGTTTCCACCGAAACGAGCCTGGTTTCCAGCACTTCCATCTGATCCTTGATCTCTTCCTCCCTCGTCCTCTTCCAGATTTCCAGCATTTGTTGAACGGTAAAAAGCATTTCTGCTTTAAAACCTACCTTAAAAGAGTCAAGTTCCTCTTTAAACTTCTCTCCAAACTTCTCTCCAAAGGTTTTCATTTCGGCAGCGAGAAAGATTTTAAGATCCTCCATTTCAGACCTTTTCTGTTTCATTTTCTTCGGAGGGTCTTCCTGGGCCATCGTTGTAACTGAGGCCGAGGCCTCTGTAGGGCCTTCCTCTTCCATCTGCCGTTTCCCTTTACCGGCTTTTTTTTGTGTCGGTGGGGGGGGGGGGGGGGGGGGGGGGTACGTTGTAGCGCCATACCATAAAGTCGCGCGCCTGATGACGTCACGCAGGCAGCCGTTCAGATTGCGATCGCTGCAGGTAAGACCCGATTTTCTCCCGTTTTTAATTTCTTCGGCACGGAGCTAGTTGGCGCTGGACTCAAGCCTCCATAGCGCCACCGGAAGTCTGCATTTGGACTTTCAAAAAGTCTTTGACAAGGTCCCACACAAGAGATTAGTATGCAAAATAAGAGCACATGCTATTGGGGGTAGGGTATTGACATGGATAGAGAACTGGTTTGCAGACAGAATGCAAAGAGTTGGAATTACCAGGTCCTTTACATAATGACACACAGTGACTAAAACTCAGAGCTGGGACCCAATTTATTTACAATATAAATGATTTAGACAAGATAATTAAATGTGACATCTCCAAGTTTGCAGATGACACAAAGCTGGGTGGCAGCATGAGCTGCGATGAGGATGCTATGAGGCTGCAGGGTGACTTGGATTGGTTGGGTGAGTGGGCAGATGCATGGCAGATGCAGCATAATGTGGATAAATGTGAGGCCATCCTTTTTGGTGGCAAGAACAGAATGGCAGATAATTACCTGAATAATATCAGATTAGGAAAAAGGGAGGTGCAACGTGACCTGGGTGTGTTTGTACACGGGGCCTCTGAGAGGAATTTTATCAGTGGGTACAAAGTTTCTTTCGGGCCCCGTCCCTTCTCCATTAGTCGTCCTGTTTTTATCCACTGCCGGTTTACGCCATGAGCTGTAGCCTGAAAGGCAAAAAGGGGTATGGAAGATGAGAGAGGGGTGGAATGGAGCGCTCTGTTGATTTTCAGCATTTGAGGCCTCATGCTCCTATACTCCCTCCATGATGAATATAAATAAAATAAAATGATCAGAAAGAAGAAAGCACATTTGTTTTGAACATCTTTTTTTATGCTACAATACTGATAAGGAGGAAGAATTCACACAAAAAAAATCTATTTCAAAGCAGATCAGATCATGAAAAGACATCATTATTTATTTTAATAAAGAGCTTTCCTGGCCTTTTTTTGTGAAAAAATTTGATCACAGCACAAAAATGTATTGTTCTGGCAATGATTGGTTCAATACTTAGCCTGGCTAAATCAACAAGACATTTCTGAGACACTGTAGAAACATAGAAAATAGGTGCAGGAGTAGGCCATTCGGCCCTTCGAGGCTGATCATCCAACTCAGTATCCTGTACCTGCCTTCTCTCCATACCCCCTGATCCTTTTAGCCACAAGGGCCACATCTAACTCCCTCTTAAATATAGCCAATGAACTGGCCTCAACTACTTTCGGTGGCAGAAAATTCCACAGATTCACCACTATCTGTGTAAAAAATGTTTTTTCTGATCTCGGTCCTAAAAGATTTACCCCTTATCCTTAAACTGTGACCTCTTGTTCTGGACTTCCCCAACATCGGGAACAATCTTCCTGCATCTAGCCTGTCCAACCCCTTAAGAATTTTGTAAGTTTCTATAACGTTTCTGTGACGACAGATGGCACAATGGGCTAAGTGTTCGGCTGGCAACCGGTAGGTAGCCGGTTCGAATCCCGCTTGGAGTGCATACTGTCATTGTGTCCTTGGGCAAGACACTTCACCCACCTTTGCCTGTGTGTGAATGTGTGTGAGTGATTGGTGGTGGTCGGAGGGGCCGTAGGCGCAGAATGGCAGCCACGCTTCCGTCAGTCTGCCCCAGGGCAGCTGTGGCTACAGAAGTAGCTTACCACCACCGAGTGTGACTGAGGAGTGAATGAATAATGCGATGTAAAGCGCCTTGAGTATTAGAAAGGCGCTATATAAATCCCATCCATCATTATTATTATTATTATTATTATAGAAATCCCATCCATTATTATTATTATTATTATAAGATCCCCCCTCAATCTTCTAAATGCTAGCGAGTACAAGCCGAGTCTATCCAGTCTTTCTTCATATGAAATCCTGACATCCATGGAATCAGTCTAGTGAACCTTCGTTGGACTCCCTCTATGGCAAGAATGTCTTTCCTCAGATTTGGAGACCAAAACTGTACGCAATACTCCAGGTGTGGTCTCACCAAGACCCTGTACAACTATAGTAGAACTCCCTGCACTCCTATACTCAAATCCTTTTGCTATGAATGCTAACATACCATTCGCTTTGTAGACCTTAATTGTAGACCTTAAATAATTCTTAGTCAGCTTGAGTTTGCTAAATGACCTCTCTGCAGAAGCTACTGTGGCTGGAATTGTTAATAGTCTTATTAAGCGAACACAAACATTTGGAAACAGGTCACCAAGTGTATACTCTGTTAACAAGTTCAACAGATCTAATGTTTTAACAGTGCATTTACAAAATTCACTCTACCACTAACACACACACTCAGACACACATTCACTCACCCACTCACACACACCCGGTCACACTCACACCCACTCCCTACTCACCCACACCCACTACAGAACAAGGGGTCACAGTTTAAGGATCCAGAACAAGGGGTCACAGTTTAAGGATAAGGGGGAAATCTTTTAGGACCGATATGAGAAAACTCACTCCCAAACCCATTCACACCCACTCACTAACACTCCCGCACCCACTCACAAACACGCCCACACACTCACAACCACACTAAATCACCCACACCCACTCACCCACACTAACTCACTCACATCCACTCACTAACACACACACACCCACTCACTAACAGCCACACTAAATCACCCACACCCTCACTCACTCACAACCATACTCCCTCACACCCACTCACTAACACACACACACTCACTCACAACCACACTAAATCACCCACACCCTCACTCACACCCACTCACACACACTCACTCACTCACACCCACTCACTAACACACACACACACTCACAGCCACACACACACACACACACTCACTCACAGCCACCCACACACACACACCCACTCACTCACAGCCACATACACACACTCACTCACAGCCACACACACACACACTCACAGCCACACTCACACACACTCACACCCACACCCACACTCACACACACACCCACACCACAGACACACACACACACCCACACACAGACACACACCCCCCCCCACACACACACACCCACACACACACACACACCCACACACACACACACACACACCCACACACACACACACACACACACCCACACACACACCCACACCCACACACACACCCACACACACCCACACCTGTGAGATATATGGTTTGTCCTCACAATCACTACTCAGAGACTAAATCGTGGAAACAAGAAATGCTTTATTTGCGAGTCTGCAGAATCGGGTGCCTCTCCAAGTTGAGACACCCCGAGCAAAGGAAAAACATCTATTTTTATACAATTCAGTATACAGTCTTTATTGATCGGACGCCTCCCGTTCTGACCCCTTCCAATCAGGGTACCGAGGTTCACAATCTTCCAACCCTCCCCTCCGTGCGTCATCAAACATTCCCTCTCCTCCCACATCATACATCGCATGTACATTTAAATTATGTTCTTTGTCATGAGGGGCGTAAAGTTAATATTCATTTATTTAAGTAAGCATGCTCAGTAGCTGTTGCCCTTACCTACTTAATTGCCTTTGGCCTAAAGAATAGCTTCTGTGTTGCCAGCTACATTCCTTACCTCATCTTGTTATTCTACAATGTTATCAACAGCTCTGAAGGTCTGACAGTTTGTTCGAATCACAAGGTTGGTGATTCCAAGTTCTCGGCCCATCACAAGGTCGGTGACTTCAATTACTCGGCCCCTCACAATGATGGTGGTTTAATCATCTTATCCCTCACAATCCTCACTTTTTTCTTTTGCTACGCATCCTGTATTAAACCCCATTCCTAGACTTCCTGCTGTTCCAAAGCTAATAACATTCTTTTTATATCTCTTTCCTCTGGGTCCTCTCTCGGCCTCATTATCATTATCTTCTGGACGCCCCCTTTCTCCCCCATGGGGACTACAACTGCCTGCATTTGGCTTATACTTCTAGTTATAAGAACCCTGAGACATGGTATACAACAGGGGATAATGATCAATGCAGCTAATGCCCATAAAATCACCAGTCCCACCGCTTTCCACCAGGCTCCTCCTAAGATGTAATCCCACCATCCTGCTCCCATGATTGTGTTCCATCTCTGTACCGGGACATGTGCTATTTTTCTGATTCCTTCTGATATATCCATTACTGCTTGTCCGTTGTCATCTATGTTTAGGCAGCAATTAGAGAGGTTGAATTTTCCGCATACTCCTCCCTCTTCGGCTAGTAAGTAATCTAAGGCCAAACGGTTTTGGTATATCGCTGTTCTCATCTGTGTCTGCTGCTTCGCCAACATCTCTAGTGCAGATGCAGTCTGGTTAGTAATTACTTCCAGCACTGCCTGTAGTCTTATGATCCGATTTAACATATACACTGGGGTCCGGTAGCCCCAGGATCCATCCTGTGCCCAAGTGGCTGGTCCATAATATGAGATGATTCTTGCAGGTGGCCACTCATCATTTTCCCATTTTCCGATGTCCATTCTTCTCTTCGTTCGGTGTAGATCGTCAAAGATGGGTGTTCCTAGCGACCGCCCCTCCTCAGTGGTCAACAGAAAAAAAACCCTGGTTGTACCAGTCCAATTAAACAAGTCCCACTCCATTTTTCTGGCAATACCGAGTATGCCTTGTGTCCGCATATCCATAGCAGTCCTTCAGGGGCCGGTCCACTAGAGGTAACATTGTTCCATATGTCCTGCAACACTGGGATTCCCTGGTAAGGGTTGTTCCCGGTGCAATTCCATAATCCAGTCGATTCGCTTCCATCAGTCTTCATCCAGATAGTATAGTTTCCTTCATCCTTTACAGTGGGATACCATTGAGGTTCCTCTGGCCACCACACTCGGGATTGATTTTGCCACTGGGTGATGATGCGCTGGCAGGGGCTGCTGCCCACTAGGATGGCATCCTTTGCCCAGGGCCTGGCGATACACTCAGTTCCAACCGGGGTGTGTGTCAGGACCCATTCCTGGGGACTTCGATCTCTTCCCACCGTCAAATTCCACTTTATCAGGTCCCATACCTCAATGATAGATCCTCTCCATGGCCACCGTGAGCTCATCAGCGGTCCTCCACAAACCCAACAGTTAGTCACATTCAGGGTTCTGGCTATCCGGAGGGCCAAGTCCACAAACAGGTTTCTCCCCACTTCCGGGATCTCAATCTGCTGCTTTATTTCATTATACATAGTCTGGTGCAGTTGAGACTGGGAAGGTGAGGGAAGTTTGTTGACTACTGCTTCTGCTAACTTCCCTATCACTACCTCCTTAATTTTGTCTAATGTTTCCTCCCAGGCTCGGGAAGGGATGCCTAACTGTCCTCTCTTGGTCATGCAGACCCATTTCTCCCCTTTTGGGCAGGTAATGTGCCCAAAACTACCTACATGTCCCTTATTTCTCCTACATAATACCCCCTCCCCCCCGTCCTGACAAACAGCTCTAGTCCTTAGGTCGTAGCAATCATCACTTACATGGGAATGATAGGTAAATGCTCTGGTTGTTCGCCCTCTATATCTGATAGGATGGTAGCACTTATCACAGTTATTAACACTTCTTATAATGGTTACATACATAGTTAGTAATACTACAACTGCTCCTTTCATGCTGTTAGTTTCATACACTTATTTCTTACTGAAAGTTAATGCCAGGGGCTTATTCCCTGGTTTTACCGTCCACTGATCGTCTTTCTCATGAACTGACGGCGGGTCAACGGGTCCTTTAACACGGGTCGCATGTTCCACCCTTTTTCTTTTGTTCGTACTGCTGTCTCCGTTGTCAGCAATGCCAGGCATGGGCCAGTCCACCGGGGCTGCAGTTTCTCCTCCTTCCAACTTTTAATCAGTACCCAGTCACCGGCCTTTATAGCGTGTATTGGACAGTCGAGTGGTGGACTTTGTGCCAACAGTCCTTTTATTTTGAATTCTGTAAGGGAACGATACACTGCCAGTAAATAGTTCCTCAGGAACACATCGCTGCCTTCGAAGGTCGGCGTGCCCTCTACCTTTCCAAGATAGGGCAGCCCAAACAAACATTTCGTAGGGAGAGACTCCACGATATCTTTACGGGGGTGCCTTTCGTATTCTTATTAATGCAATTGGCAAACACTCAGTCCAGGGTAGTCTGGTTTCCTCCATTAACTTAGTTATCTGTGTTTTAAGGGTTGCATTCATCCTTTCCACTCGCCCAGAACTCTGGGGGTGCCAGGGTGTATGCAATTTCCAATTGATTCCCAAGGTACTGCAAACCAACAGGTGAACCTTAGAGGCAAAATGTGTTCCTTGGTCGGAATCTATGGATTCGATGACCCCGTATCGGGGAATGATTTGTTCTAATAATATCCGGGTTACAGCCTGAGCGGTGGCATTTATCGTGGGAAATGCTTCCACCCACCTGGTGAAATGGTCTACAACTACTAGGAGGTACTTCCACCTTTGTATTCTTGGAAGTTCTGTAAAATCTACCTGTATTCTCTGGAAGTGTCTTATAGCCAATTGTTGTCCTCCACCAGGGACAGCTCTCATTACCTTCTGGTTAACCCTCTGACATAACACACAACCAGAGACTGTCTGCTTAGCCAAAGTATAGATACCTCGGCAAGCGTAGGTCCGTAGTAGTGTGTCACACAGGGCCTGCGCTCCCCAATGTGACTGGGAGTGCAGTTGTGTCATCAAATCCTGAGTTAATCCTTTGGTTAACATTTGTTTCCCATCCGGCGTCCACCACCTCCCGTCAGTGGAACGCCGAACCCCTAACTCATTCATTTTGTCCTCCTCCTCCTGTGAGAATACAGGTATCTTTCCTACTCCTTCCCTTAATGGTATTAAAGACAACATCCTCACTGTTCCTTCTGTCGCTGCCTTTTCCCCTTGCTTCTAATGAGTTCCCCTTTTGGTGTCCCGCCACATGGACCACCGCTATCCTTTCTGGCAAATGTAATGCTTCCAGCGCCTTCTCAATTAATTGCTCATGTGCCAACTCCTTTCCTCTTGCTGTAATCATCCCCCTTTCTTTCCATATTCTCCCAAACGTGTGCACTACTTCAAATGCATATTTGGAGTCGGTGTACACCGTTCCTTCCTTCCCCTCCAACAATTCTAACGCCCGTATTAAGGCATACAATTCACATGACTGAGCCGACCAACTACCTGGCAACCTGCCCGCCTCCACTCCTTCAAATCCTTCTTCTCCTATTATGGCATACCCACTATATCTTTTTCCATTTATACAGCGGGAAGAACCGTCTATAAACCACCTTTCTCCCTCTACCAGAGGCTGCTCCTCCAAATCCTCCCTGCTCTTGGTCTGTAGTTCTATAACTTCGCTACAGTAGTGTTCTGGTCTCTGCCCTTCCTGCTCGTCGTCCGCCGAGTATAAAAACTGGGAAGGGTTTAAATTCTTATCGGTCAGAATGGTCAAATCGTCTTTTTCCATATGTATCACTTCGTACTTTAGGATCCTGGAGTCAGTCAACCACCGGTTGGACTTCTGAGTTAGTATTGTCCGGACCGTGTGGGGAGTGGATACTACCAGGTCACCTCCAAATGTCAATTTTCTACTTTCTTCCACTAATATTGCTGTTGCTGCGACCGCTTGAATACATACAGGCCACCCTCGTGACACCGGATCCAAGAGTTTAGAAAGGAATGCGACTGGCTGTCGCTTCCCTCCTCTCTTTTGTGTCAGTACCCCCAACGCAATTCCATTCTCCGCATTAACAAAGAGATGGAATGGTTGATCGATGGACGGGAGTGTCAGTACCGGTGTGGTGATCAGGCTATTCTTTATTTCTCCAAATCTCTGTTCGTCCTCAGAATCCCATTGTACTTTATCAGTCTCCTCACACAATTTATCATACAAGAACTTGACTTGTCGGGTGTAATTGTCTATCCATAATCTACAGTATCCAATTAACCCGAGAAACTTCCTGATTTCCTTTTTGTTCCTTGGCATCGGCAGCCCGGTGATCCCAGCTATTCTTTCGGGGTTTATTCTCCTTTTCCCGTCACTAATCAGGTGTCCTAGATATTTAACCTCCTGTTCTACAAATTGTAGTTTATTTTTGGACACTCTCAATCCCTTTTCCCCTAAAAAGTTTAAGAGGGTTATGCTTGCATCCCTTACTGGCTCTTCTTCTCCGCCTGAGAGTAACAAATCATCTACGTACTGCAATAATTGTGTCCCATAGGTCCTGGGAACATCCTCTAATACTTGTTCTAATATTTGCCCGAACAGGTTCGGGGATTCAGTAAATCCCTGAGGGAGCACAGTCCATCGATACTGTTGCTTCCTCAGTGTGTCTGGGTTTTCCCACTCGAATGCAAAGAGGTCTCTACTTTCCTCAGCCAGGGGGCAGCTCCAAAAGGCGTCTTTCAGATCTACCACACTGAACCACCTATGGTTAGGGGGTATACGTCCCATTATGGTATAAGGATTTGGGACTACCGGGTGTCGAGCCCTAACTACCCTATTCAATTCTCTTAGGTCCTGGACCAGTCGGAACGTTCCGTCAGTCTTTCTTACAGGGAGGTACACAAAATTGCTGGGGAAACTCAGCGGGTGCAGCAGCATCTATGGAGCGAAGGAAATAGGCGACGTTTCGGGCCGAAACCCTTCTTCAGACCCCGTACTCCATCTTACAGGGAGTATTGGAGTGTTGTAGGGGGACATACAACTCTCCAATACTCCATCCTTCAGTAAGTTTTCTATAATTGGCTGCAGCCCTTTCCTTCCTTCCATTGAAATCGGATACTGTCTTACTTGTACTACTTCACTTCCTTCTCGCAAGGCTATCCTCAGAGGTGGTATTGTTAGCCCTCTCCTATTTCCCTCTCTTGCCCACACCTGTGAGACTATTCTTTCTTCATCTTATGTCGTCAATTTATATAGTTGTACTATAATCTGTCCACCTACGGGAGCTGTGCCCATTCCTAATTGAACTTGTAAGTCCCTTCCCATCAGATTTATTCCTGCCTGGGGCACCAGGATTAAGTCTTCCATAACCTCTCGATTTTCATATCTTACCATTACTCCTTCTATCTCGGGAGCTGTCATTACCTTTCCCCCTACTCCAGAGATTTTGACTTGCTTTTCCCCTAATTCCATTCCCTCTGGTATCCTGGTTACACTTGATCTTTCCGCCCCTGAGTCCACCATAAATACCGTGTCTTCTCCTTGGGGACCTAATTTTAAGTTTACCAAGGGTTCCCGTGTACGTCCTACACACCCCAAGGAGGGGAACCCCTGACTCCCCTATTCCTCCATCAGTGTGTACGATTGTACTTCATGCCTTATCTTTGGACATTCTCTTTTAAAGTGTCCTTCTTTGTGACAATGATAACACCGGGATGGCCCGGTGCGCCATCCCCCTGATCCTTGTTCTTTATTTCCCGGGGGACCCCAACCTTGGTCCCTCCATTCACCCCTTCCTCTTTCTCTTCTTTGAAAGTTTGGGGTCCCTGGTTCTCGCCCCCCCCCTCACGGGAGGAGCAGATGCCCTGACCACGGGGGTTCTTTGGGTTGGGTTCCAATGCCACTTATTTCTCAATCCGACAACTCTTCGGATGTCTCAATAAGCCAGACGCACACCTCACCACCCCCCCCCTCACCCCATCCGTGCAACATCCGCCCCAATGGACTGTCAGTGTGCGGCTCTTCACCAGTTTGAGCCTTTTTCCCCCGGGCCCTTACTTTGCCCGTTCCGGTTACCCATCCCTGTCAGACCTTTTCCCGTCCAACAGAACCCAATCGCCCGAGTAATACTTAATGGTTAATATTCTTACCCGAGTCCTGTGCACAGGAATTGCTCGATTGATTGATCCCTTTCACCGGATTCCCTCTTGTTTCCAGAGTCTCTTGTCCGAATATCACTCGCTCAAACCGCTGACGGCAAGCAAGGAGATCAGAGACTGCTGAAATCAGCAGGGTGCACCTTCCCTTCCTTTCGTGCCTCCGTCAAGCGGCCGGAGTGCGATCGCGGACGAGCCCCCAACTTGTGAGATATATTGTTTGTGCTCACAATCACTACTCAGAGACTAAATCGTGGAAACAAGAAATGCTTTATTTGCGAGTCTGCAGAATCGGGTGCCTCTCCAAGTTGAGACACCCCGAGCAAAGGAAAAACGTCTATTTTTATACAATTCAGTATACAGTATTTATTGATCGGACGCCTCCCCTTCTGACCCCTTCCAATCAGGGTACCGAGGTTCACAATCTTCCAACCCTCCCCTCCGTGCGTCATCAATCATTCCCTCTCCTCCCACATCATACATCGCATGTACATTTAAATTAGGTTCTTTGTCATGAGGGGCGTAAAGTTAATATTCATTTAACTCATTAAGCATGCGCAGTAGCTGTTGGCCTAACCTACTTAATTGCCTTTGACCTAAAGAATAGCTTCTGTGTTGTCAGCTACATTCCTTACCTCATCTTGTTATTCTACAATGTTATCAACAGCTCTGAAGGTCTGACTGTTTGTTCGAATCACAAGGTTGGTGATTCCAGCTACTCGGCCCATCACAAGGGCGCTGACTTCAATCACTCGGCCCCTCACAATGATGGTGGTTTAATCATCTTATCCCTCACACTACTCTCAATGGGAAAAGCTTATCCACGTCAACTCTGTCTATCCCTCTCATCATTTTAAAGACCTCTATTAAGTCCCCCCTTAACCTTCTGCGCTCCAAAGAATAAAGACCTATGGAGTGTTGATGAGAAAGACACTACTAGGGACGATTTACACATACACCAAGACAAACCTGTATGTCTTTGGATTGTGGGAGGAAACGTAAGATCTCGGAGAAAACCCACCCAGGTCACGGGGAGAACATACATACTTCATACAGACAGCGCCCGTAGTCGGGATGGAACCCGGGTCTCCTGAGCTGTAAGTGCTGTAAAGGCAACAACTCTACTGCTGCGCCACCGTGCCACTGCCTGTTTGTAAGCTACCCAACCAAAATATGAAGCATTGTTCATCCAATTTGTGTGTGACCTCCATCTAGCAATGGAGGAGGCCCAGGACAGAAAGGTCCGTATAGGATTGAGAAGCAGAGTTGAAACCATTAGCAACTGAGAGCTGATCAATGCTTTGGTGAATAACTCACCTTACTACCTATTAAAACCTGTCCAATATCTCTGTGGCTCAAAACGGGTGTGTGATGGATCATTCTCCACTTGCCTGGTTGAGTGTAGCTTCAACAATACTCAGTAGCTCAGTACTACACAGGACATAGCAACCCGCTTGATAGGCACTGCACGCACCAACATTCACTCACTCCACCTATGAACCCGTCCATAGGGGGCAGCGGGGAAAGGGGGTGTGGGGCCCGGGGCAGCGGGGAGAGGGGGTGTGGGGCAGCGGGGAGAGGGGGTGTGGGGCCCGGGGCAGCGGGGAGAGGGGGTGTGGGGCAGCGGGGAGAGGGGGTGTGGGGCCCGGGGCAGCGGGGAGAGGGGGTGTGGGGCCCGGGGCAGTGGGGAGGGGGGGGGGTGGGGCCCGGGGCAAGCGGGGAGAGGGAGTGGTGGGGCCCGGGGCAGTGTGGAAAGGGGTGTGGGGCCCGGGGGCAGTGGGGAGAGGGGGTGTGGGGCCCGGGGCAGCGGGGTGTGGGGGTGTGGGGCCCGGGGCAGGCGGGGAGAGGGGGGTGTGGGGCCCGGGGCAGCGGGGAGAGGGGGTGTGGGGCCTGGGGCAGCGGGGAAAGGGGGTGTGGGGCCCGAGGCAGCGGGGAGAGGGAGTGTGGGGCCCGGGGCAGCGGGGAAAGGGGGTGTGGGGCCCGGGGCAGTGGGGGAGAGGGGGTGTGGGGCCCGGGGCAGCGGGTAGAGGGGGTGTGGGGCCTGGGGCAGCGGGGAGAGGGGGTGTGGGGCCCGGGGCAGCGGGGAGAGGGGGTGTGGGGCAGCGGGTAGATGGGGTGTGGGGCAGCGGGGAGAGGGGGTGTGGGGCCCGGGGCAGCGGGGAGAGGTGGTGTGGGGCCTGGGGCAGCGGGGAGAGGTGGTGTGGTGCCCGGGGCAG
>NW_022630530.1:82500-164883 GCF_010909765.2 Amblyraja radiata | reverse complement strand
GTGTGTGTGTGTGTGTGTGTGGTGAATACGTCAGTAAATCGAAGTTGTGGGCGCATATTTCGATTGCTGACTGCGCATCTGCATAAAAACAAGATATTTGGACCACAAACAAGTTTTAATTATTAGGAGTTCGCCATGTACACTTCTGAAACAATAATTACTGATTCAGAGAAGAGATGAAGAGAAATTATTTTATACAGGGAATTATTATCTAGAACTCGTGACAGTATAATAGACAAAATGTAAGTAGTAGTTTTCAAAGGGAATTAGATAAAAGAACTTTAAAGAAAGAGAATTGCAAATATATGGACATGGGACAAGGGGTGTAGGCTAATCAACTAGCTCCCCCATAAAGATAGGTCAGACATGATGATCAATGGGCCTTGTTTTAAGGTGCCACAATCATAACGATTGACATATCTCAATGTATCAATTACATAAATGGGTAAATAAATAACTTTAATAAAACTACAAGTTTATGCCACCAGGTTTCGCACAGAAAAACTGGATTGTCCTAATTAGTAAGGAACATAAAAGTCTGCGGACAGGTTCAAAATGAACAGCCCATGAGCTGCTTCAACTCTTCAATAAGAAGATTACTGATCTCCATCAGTAATCTCTATCAGTTCATTTAACTACAATTGATCCGCATTCCATAAAGCATTTACCCAACAAAGTAAAGTATTTTTCTTTATTTACTTAGAAGTGTGAAAATAGCTTTGAGCTCTGCTGTAACACAAATAACCTGTTTTTTTTTAAATAAGAATCTGGCTTAAGTATGTCACTTTGGTCCTAATTACTGAATACTGCAGCAATGCATTGCCTCGAAGCAGTAACATAAGAACATAAGAAATAGAAGAAGGGATAGGCAATTGATTTTTCTTCTTCTGTTCCTATCCTTTGGTTCCTTTGATATACAGAGATTCATCCATCTCTGGTTTGAATGAAGGATTGTATCTAGGGCCAAATCTCAAATTATTTAGGGCAGCGAATTCCAAAGAATTACTCCCATTAACACAAAGGGAATTCTCCTCTTATATGAATCTGAATTTTCATCCTTTATTTAAGATTGTTGCTCTCAGTGCTTAGTTCTTGGCCATGGGGAAATGGCTTCTTCACATATGTCGAACACTCATGTGATTTTGTGTGCCTCAGAGAGGTTATCACTCATTTTTCTAAACTCAAGGAGAATATTGGCCAAGTCTCCTCTTTTCATCTGACATATCTGTCATGTCAGAAACCAACCTGATAAATCTTCACTAAACTCTATAACAATCACAATAATAATTTGTTTAAGAAGGAACTGCAGATGCTGGAAAATGGAAGGTACACAAAAAAGCTGGAGAAACTCAGCGGGTGCAGCAGCATCTATGGAGCGAAGGAAATAGGCAACGTTTCGGGCCAAAACCCTTCTTCAGACTGATCGGGGGTGGGGGGGCGGGGAGAAGAAAGGGAAAAGGAGGAGGAGCCCGAAGGCTGGGGGATGGGAGGAGACAACAGGAGGGCTGAGGAAGGGGAGGAGACAGCAAGGACCAACAAAATTGGGAGAATTCAATGTTCATGCCCCCAGACAATAATAATTTATTAGCCAAGTGTGTTTTGCAACATACGAGGAGTGTTAAGTCAGTCATACAAATAAAAAGGAACAGAACACACAAAACACATTTTATCATAAACATCCACCACAGAGACTCCACATTCCTCAGTGTGGAAGGCAAAAAAAAGTTCAATCTCTTCCTTTAGCTCTCCCGCGATCGGGGGCCTTGAGCCCTCCATTGACGGGACGATCTTCACTTCTGTAGCCGGCGGCATTTTGGGCCCTCCGCGTGGGGTGATCCTGCTCCTGCATTGGGGGGATGCCGGCTCCGCCACGCCGGGCAATCGAACCCTGTGTCGGGGCTGGTCGATCCTCTGCGTGTGTCGGAGCTCCCGACTAGCATCTGCCGGGACTGCAAGCTCATGATGGTAAGTCTGCAGCCTGCGGTCGGAGCGATCCTTCCTCCAATAAAGAGACCAAACTTGTGCACAATATACTGGATATAGTCTCATCAAAACCCCCTATAACACACTTGTGTATTAATTCTCTTGCACTAATGCAACACGTTTAGTCTTCCAAATTACATGCTGCTTGCATTAAATTTTGTATAAGACCAAACAGGATCGTTTAAACATCCACGTTTCCCTGTCACTCAACATTTAAAATAACTTACAGCATTTTTGCTTTTCCCATCGAAATGGATGCCCTGCCATTTATCCACATTGTTCTACACCTGTCGATTGTTGCTAGCCTATATCCCCTTGCAGCCCCTTTACATTTTCATCGCTATTCTCATTCATGTCTTCAGCAAATTTAGAAATGGTGCCTTTGATTCTCGGCCAAATGATTGATACAGATTGTGAGTGATTATGATACTGCAACAGTCGCAGTCTGCCAAGCTGAGACGGGCCAATTCATTCTCACTCTTTCCTTTCCATCAGTTAATCAACAGTAAATCCACGCTCGAGTATTATTTCCGTGCGCTCTAAAGATATCTACCTACTTATCAAAATCCTTCTGAAAATCTAAACACACCACATCCACTGGTTTTATGTCATCTACTCTGCTAGACAATTCCTAAAGAATTCCAATGAATTAGTCAAATATACTTTCCATTTCATAGAGATACCTACTAATAATTGTGTTGTTTGGATGCTATTTCAGTTTAATGTCGTGCAGAGATACAGCATGCAAAAGACCCTTCACAAACACAGTCGGCACCAACCAGCAATCTCTGTGCACTAGGACTACCCTACACATTAGGGAAAAATTACAACTGAAGCCAATTCACCGACAAACATGGACATCTTTGGAATGTGGGAGGAAACCGGAGCACTCGGAGAATGTGGGAATGTCTGTGTAAGGGACGTGCAGGTGTGAGAGTGATGACAAGACACAGAACACCACTTGTGTTTGCCTCAGTTATGATCAGATCACACTTAAAGACTGACGTGTGTTGTGGATGTGGCAGCTGGCAGAAGCCCCTGGAGCAGCTTGTCTGAGACATAAATAGCCTTTTGGGAGATTCGGTTCAACAATTGTCTGGTGCTTCATTGGAGGCCTTTGTCAGGAATGATTGCTACCTGGTAGACCATGAGTTTTGATGTTGGTTTTCAGGCCTGGATCTTGAAACACTTTTTTTCAGATGACCAAAATGTCAGAACTGAACGAGGAGGAGGACACAAATGCAGGCTCAGACACAGGGCAGATCAGTCTTCGGCGTTTAATCGGTCCAAGTCAGTACACAGGTAAGCAAAACAGAGGCAACAGTACCATATAGGAGCAGGCAAGAACCAGTGGTCGAAAATACAGGCAAAGGTCGAGATCACAAGGTCACAAGATTTCGAGAGCTGGAACGAGGTGATACCAAGTAACATACACCACGAACTGGCAATGGGAACTAAAACACAAAAGGCTTAAATACAGACTAGCAGGGGATAACGAGACACAGGTGAAACACATCAGGGCGTGGCCAACAATCACATGAGAGTAAACGACCTGACAGGAAATGGGACCTGAAACAAGAGGAGATGCGAGACACCAAAATAAAACAAGAATGCAAACTCTAATACTAAAAACCAATAAGAAACAGAAACTAGATCAAACGCGAGACCTGACAGTACCCCCCCCCCCCCCCCCCCCCCCCCCCCCTCCCCTCCACGGCCGGCTCCTGACGGCCCAGGATCTTCAGGATGTTGGCGCCGATAGTCCCTGATAAGTTCCGGGTCGCATATGTTGCGAGCTGGCACCCAAGACCGCTCCTCAGGTCCATACCCCTCCCAATCCACAAGATACTGACAACCACGACCACGCCGGCGCATCCCCAGCAACCGGCTGACCGTAAACACTGGATCCCCGTCAAGGAACCGGGGGGGCGGAGGGGGTTTGGAGGCAGGGACCAGAGGACTCTCCTTAAATGGCTTCAGGCGGGAGACATGGAAAGTAGGGTGGACCCTCATGGCACGGGGGAGTTAGAGACGAACCGCCACAGGATTGATGACCTTCGATATGGGGAAAGGACCAACAAAACGAGAAGCCAGCTTCCGGGATTCCACCCACAGCGGTAAGTCTCGAGTGGAGAGCCACATCCTTTGACCAGGCGAGTATACTGGAGCCGGCGTTCTTCCACGGTCAGCCATCCTCTTGTAACGCGCAGAACTGCGCAACAGCATCTGACGAGCCCCATTCCAAACCTTGCGACAGCGACGGACGAGAGCCTGAGCGGAGGGCACACTGGACTCCTTCTCCACAGCAGGGAACAATGGCGGTTGATAACCATAGGCACACTGGAATGGAGAGAGACCAGAGGATGAGCAAGGAAGTGTGTTGTGTGCATACTCCACCCAAATAAGGTGTTTGCTCCAAGTTGAAGGGTTCTGTGCCACCAAGCACCGCAGTCCTGTCTCCAATTCCTGGTTAAGGCGTTCAGTCTGTCCATTGGATTCCGGGTGATAACCAGATGTAAGGCTGACCGTGGCGTCCAACAGAGAACAAAACTCCTTCCAAAACCTGGACACGAACTGAGGCCCCCGGTCAGACACAATGTCTCTGGGAAATCCATGAATGCGAAAAACATGAGACAGCATGACCTCTGCCGTCTTCTTGGCGGAGGGAAGCTTGTGCAACGCAATGAAATGGACCATCTTAGAAAATCTGTCCACTACAGTCATGACTGAGGTGTTACCTTCAGAAGAGGGCAAGCCCGTGACAAAGTCCATGGAGATGTCTGACCAGGGGCGTGAGGGGACAGGCAGCGGATTCAGGAGGCCAAAGGCGGCCCGACGGGAGGTCTTGTTCTGAGCACAAATACTGCAGGCGGCGACGTACTCCTTAATCCCCCTCTCCATGGAAGGCCACCAAAACCGCTGTTTGGCCACAAACAGGGTTCGGCGGACACCGGGATGACAGGAGATCCGAGACGTATGAGCCCAGTGAATCACCTGTGAACGAAGAGACTCGGGAACAAACAGACGATTAGAAGGACACCCTAGCGGAGACTGAACACCAGCAGTTGCCTCGGAAACTCTCTTCTCAATCTCCCAAGTAACCGCCCCAACTAAACAGGAAGCAGGCAGAATGGGAGTTGAAACCTTAGGGGATGGGTCAGGATCAAACTGTCTGGAGAGAGCATCAGGTTTGCCATTCTTGGCACCAGGGCGGTAAGACAGTACAAAATCAAATCGATTAAAGAAGAGAGCCCACCTTGCTTGGCGCGAGTTGAGGCGTTTGGCTGACTTGATGTATTCCAGGTTTTTGTGGTCTGTCCAAACTAGAAACGGCTGCTTGGTACCCTCCAACCAATGTCTCCATTCCTCCAAGGCTGTTTTAACCGCTAACAGTTCACGGTTACCCACATCGTAATTTCTCTCAGCAGGAGAAAGCTTCTTTGAGAGGAAAGCGCAGGGATGTAATCGACCATCTGTGGGGGATTTCTGTGAGAGTACGGCCCCGATGCCCACACCCGAGGCGTCCACCTCAACCACGAACTGGAGTGACGGGTCAGGGTGAACCAGGATGGGGGCTGAGGAGTAGCTCCTCTTGAGTCTCATAAATGCAGTTTCTGCTTGAGAGGACCAAGAGAAAGGCACGTGGGGTGAGGTAAGAGCATGGAGTGGTGCAGCAGTGACACTAAAGTTCCGGATAAACTTCCTATAAAAATGAGCAAACCCAAGGAACCCCTGAAGTCGCTTACGACTGGAGGGTGTAGGCCATGTGGCCACAGCACTGACCTTGCTCGGGTCCATCTGTATACCAGCAGGTGATACAACATAACCAAGGAATTGAACAGTGTTAACATGAAATTCACATTTCTCAGCTTTCACAAACAGATCATTCAGGAGCAAACGTTCTAGCACCTGGTGTACATGCTGCACATGGGAAGTCTCGTCTGGAGAAAAAATCAAAATGTCATCAAGGTACACAAACACAAATCGGTTCAGCATGTCCCGTAATACCTCATTAACCATGCCTTGAAAAACTGCTGGAGCATTAGTAAGACCAAACGGCATGACCAGATATTCATAATGACCACTGGGTGTGTTAAACGCAGTTTTCCATTCATCCCCGTACCTTATCCTCACCAGATGATACGCATTTCTAAGATCTAACTTAGTGAATACTGCAGCGTCTTTTAACAGTTCAAATGCAGAGGAGATAAGAGGAAGAGGATATCTGTTCTTAACAGTAATGTCATTGAGTCCTCTGTAGTCAATGCAGGGCCGAAGTGTTCCATCCTTCTTATCCACAAAGAAGAATCCAGCTCCTGCAGGTGAAGAAGAAGGGCTGATGATCCCAGCAGCAAGGGCATCGTCAATGTACTTTTCCATGGCGAGCCGCTCAGGTGAAGACAAGGAGTAGAGATGGCCCTTAGGAGGCGCTGTACCTGGCAGAAGGTCGATGCAGCAGTCGTACGGTCTATGCGGCGGAAGAGATGTGGCCTTGGCCTTGTTGAACACCTCCTTTAGGTCTAGATAATATGAGGGAACCTTGGTGAGATCTGGAAAATCCTCCTCCCTTGAACGGGGAGGCTGCCGGAGGGTGGTCCTGGAAGATCCCAGCAAACTGCTCCTTGACGGATCCTTCATAGACTCAGGAGAAGAATCATGCAAATAGATGAGTTTACAGTTATTCCGTCAAGAAATTACTTCCCCAGTACCCCAGTTCATGTGAGGATTATGGTAAGACAGCCAAGGGAGCCCCAAAACCAGAGGATGAAGAGGACAGTCGAGGAGATGAAAACTGATGGTCTCAAGGTGATTACCTGCCACGATGAGTTGAACAGGTTGAGTTCGGTGAATTACCCTGTACAGTAGGCGCCCATCCAGTGCACTAGCCTCCATAGGATCTTGAAGCTGTTCACGTTCCAGCTTCAATTCATCAGCCAAGCGAATGTCCATGAAGTTCTCATCTGCCCCAGAATCAACCAAAGCCTGCAGGGAGTGCCACTGGGAATGCACCAACAATTGTACCGTCGACAATGGACGAGAGGAACGGCTCATAGGAGTGGTACAACTCACCAATGTCCTCTCTTTCATTGGTGAGCTTTGTCTTTTACTGAACAGCTGTTCAACAAATGTCCCAGTTCACCACAGTAAAAACACCTCCCCTCCCTTAGGCGGCGCTGCCGTTCCTCCGGACTGAGTTTGGCTCGTCCCACCTGCATGGGCTCCTCCGAAGATGCAGGTGGCGCTGTAGGCTGACTGGACCGGCCGAGAGGGAAGAAGTCCCGACTGTAAGGTGAAGGGTGACGCTGCCGCCACTGCTGGGAGGAGGACCGAACTGCAGCCGATCTCCTCTCTCGATCTCTTTCTCTGAGCCTAGCGTCAATTTGGATAGCCAGGGAAATCATAGACTCGACGTCGGAAGGCAGGGTTAGAGGAGCCAATTGATCTTTGATAGCTTCAGACAATCCATTGCGAAAATAATCCAACAAAGCAGCCTCATTCCATCCACCCTTAGCAGCAACAGTTCGAAAGTCAATAGCAAAATCCATAACAGAGCGATTACCTTGTTTCATGGAGACCAGGTTCTGTGAAGCCTCTCGGCCAGGATTGGAGTGATCAAACGTGCGGGACAGAGCTTCCATGAACAGGACCGATGTCTGGCAAACAGGAGAATTCCGAGACCACTCCGCCGTGGCCCAAGCCTCCGCCCTACCCGACAGGTGCGTGATGATAAGGCTACCCTTGAGCGTTCTGATGAAAAGGAAGCCGCTTGAAGTTCGAAATGCAGTCCACACTGAATCAAAAAAGGTCTACATTTCTCCGATTCCCCCGAAAAGTGTTCCGGTCTTGCCAGGTGGACGAATGGAGATGCTGCAGCAGCCGCGGCCATCGGAGCTCCTGGAGACACAGACAAGGAAACAGACTCGGCAGGCACGGGAGCCGCAGCAGGAAACAAAGAATACAGCCGAGTAACCAGGTCTTCAAACCGAGAACTTAAAGTGTTCACCTGTGAACCGATGTCTGCCTGGAACCCCTGCTGACGCTCGCCGAGATCCCGGAACCCGGCGACGATCGAGGAGAGTTGACCCTCGTAATGCGAGATGCGCTCCTCTTGCTTCTGGAGCGCTGCACGAAAAGGATCAGAGCCCGCTGAGTCCATTGTTGGCCAGTTCGTAATGTCAGAACTGAACGAGGAGGAGGACACAAATGCAGTCTCAGACACAGGGCAGATCGGTCTTCGGCGTTTAATCGGTCCAAGTCAGTACACAGGTAGGCAAAACAGAGGCAACAGTACCATATAGGAGCAGGCAAGAACCAGTGGTCGAAAATACAGGCAAAGGTCGAGATCACAAGGTCACAAGATTTCGAGAGCTGGAACGAGGTGATACCAAGTAGCATACACCACGAACTGGCAATGGGAACTAAAACACAAACGGCTTAAATACAGACTAGCAGGGGATAACGAGACACAGGTGAAACACATCAGGGCGTGGCCAACAATCACATGAGAGTAAACGACCTGACAGGAAATGGGACCTGAAACAAGAGGAGATGTGAGACACCAAAATAAAACAAGAATGCAAACTCTAATACTAAAAACCAATAAGAAACAGAAACTAGATCAAACGCGAGACCTGACACCCCTTAAGAATTTTGTAAGTTTCTATAAGATCCCCTCTCAATCTCCTAAATTCTAGAGAGTATAAACCAAGTCTATCCAGTCTTTCTTCATAAGACAGTCCTGACATCCCAGGAATCAGTCTGGTGAACCTTCTCTGCACTCCCTCTATGGCAATAATGTCCTTCCTCAGATTTGGAGACCAAAACTGTACGCAATACTCCAGGTGTGGTCTCACCAAGACCCTGTACAACTGCAGTAGAACCTCCCTGCTCCTATACTCAAATCCTTTTGCTATGAAAGCTAACATACCATTCGCTTTCTTCACTGCCTGCTGCACCTGCATGCCCACTTTCAATGACTGGTGTACCGTGACACCCAGGTCTCGCTGCATCTCCCCTTTTCCTAGTCGGCCACCATTTAGATAATAGTCTGCTTTCCTGTTTTTGCCACCAAAATGGATAACCTCACATTTATCCACATTATACTGCATCTGCCAAACATTTGCCCACTCACCCAGCCTATCCAAGTCACCTTGCAGTCTCCTAGCATCCTCCTCACAGCTAACACTGCCCCCCAGCTTAGTGTCATCCGCAAACTTGGAGATATTGCCTTCAATTCCCTCATCCAGATCATTAATATATATTGTAAATAGCTGGGGTCCCAGCACTGAACCTTGCGGTACCCCACTAGTCACTGCCTGCCATTGTGAAAAGGACCCGTTTACTCCTACTCTTTGCTTCCTGTTTGCCAGCCAGTTCTCTATCCACATCAATACTGAACCCCCAATGCCGTGTGCTTTAAGTGTACCCATTCCTGTATCACTACTCGGTGTTACAGTATCGTAATAAAGTTCATTACCAACTATACCTGCCTGATTCTGTGCTGCTATTGGGTCCAAGCTATAGCCGTTACAAGAGGTCTTTAAAATGATGAGAGGGTTGATGTGGACAAGCTTTTTCCTTTGAGAATAGGGAAGATTCAAACAAGCGGACATGACCTCAGAATTAATGGACATAAGTTTAGGTGTAAAATGAGGGGGAACTCCTTTACTCAGAGAGTGGTAGCGGTGTGGAATGAGCTTCCAGTGGAAGTGGTGGAGGCAGGTTCGTTGATATCATTTAAAAATAAATTGGATAGGCATATGGATGAGAAGGGAATGGAGGGTTATGGTATGAGTGCAGGCAGGTGGGACTAAGGGAAAACAAAGTTGTTCGGCACGGACTTGTAGGGCCGAGATGGCCTGTTTCCGTGCTGTAATTTTTATATGGTTATATGGTTATAAAGGTTTATAATGGATTAGCCGAGAGTGGAAACCTAGAACAGAGAACAGCACGGTAGAGGAACAGGCCCTTCGGCCCACAATGTCTGTGCCGAACATGATGGCAAATTAATCTCCTTTGCCTTAACATAAACTGGAACTCTGCATTCCCTGCATGTCCATGTGCCTATCTAAAGGCCACCAAAACACCACCATCATCACTGCCTTAACCATCACTCTCTGGGTAAAACACGATCCCCACACATTTTAGATCTCATTAAGTTTAGAGATACAGCGCGGAAACAGGCCCTTCAGCCCAGCGAGTCCGTGCCGACCATCGATCGCCCATTCACACACCGGTTCTATGTATAGTTTAGAGATACAATGCAGAAACAGGGCCTTCAGCCCAACGAGTCCATGCCGACCTGCGATCCCGCACACTAGGGACAATTTTAGATTTACAGCAAGCCTATTACACTACATTCCCGTACGTCTTTGGAGTGTGGGAGGAAACAGAAGCTCTCGGAGAAATCCCACGCGGGTTCACGGGGAGAACGTGCAAGCTCTGTACATACAACGCATGTAGTCGGGATCCAACCCGGGTCTCTGACGCTGTGAGGCAGCAACTCTACCGCTGCGCCACCGTGCTGTACCTTTCAGCTTTCCCCATCTGACCTTAATTTACCCCCGTAGGTTAATCCTAGTGTATGAGTAAGAGTCATGGAAACAGTGAAGTTCCAGAGACTAGAGTGGTCCAATGACCTCTTGCTTCACGAGGAAGTGGACAGCTATAGTAACAGGACATTTAGTGCGAAAAATAAAAATGTTCTTTTTACAGAATGAAGAGAGAATGTATCGAACATTTTCCCAAAGCTGAGGGTGCAGAACAGTCCCGTTATAAATCAAGAAAGCAAAGTGCTGGAGCAACTCAGCGGATCTGCGGAGGGAGTGGACTAGTGGCTCCAGCTTCTCGTTTCCACAAACAACATTTCAGATTGAGTCCCTTCTTCAGACTGGGGGAATAGAGGGTAGAAAACTTGAAAAGCAAGGTCATAGTCATGGAGTGATACAGGTTGGGAACAGGCCCTTCGGCCCAACTTGCCCACACCGGCCAACATGTCCCAGCTACACTAGTCCCACCTGCCCGAATTTGGTCCATATCTGTCCAGACCTGTTCAATCCATGTACGTAGACACAAAATGCTAGAGTAACTCAGCAAGACAGACAGTATCTCTAGAGAAAAAAGAATAGGCGATGTTTCGTGTCAAAACACTTTTTCAGACGTATCCATGTGTGTTTACCCGATCCATTCCTCTTATGGTTTTATACACCCTTCAGCCCAACCTGACCACCCCGACCAACTTGCCCCATCTACACCAGTTCCACCCCTACCAACATGTCCCATCTACACTAGTGCCACCCCGACCAACTTGCCCCATCTACACTAGTCCCACCTCTACCAACATGTCCCATCTACACTAGTCCCACCCCGACGAACATGCCCCATCTACACTAGTCCAACACCGACCAACATGCGCCATCTACACTAGTCCCAACCCCGACCAACAAGCCCCAGCTACACTAGTCCACCCCGACCACATGCCCCATCTACACTAGTCACACCCCGACCAACATGCCCCATCTACACTAATCCCACCTGCCCGACCAACATGCCCCATCTACACTAGTCCAACATGCCCCAGCTACACTAGTCCCACCTGCCCGCATTTGGCCCATATCCCTCCAAACCTGTCCTATCCATGTACCTGTCCACTGTTTCTTAAACGGTGGGATAGTCCCAGCCTCAACTACCTCCTCCGGCAGCTCGTTCCATACAGCCACCTGTGTGGAAAAGTTACCCCTCAGATTCCTATTAATCCTTTCCCCCTTCACCTTGAACCCGTGTCCTCTGGTCCTCGATTCTCCTACTCTGGGCAAGAGACTCTGTGCGTCTACCCGATCGATTCCTCTCATGATCTTGTACACCTCTATAAGATCACCCCTCATCCTCCTGCGCTCCAAGGAATAGAGACCCAGCCCTGCTCAAGGAAGTTTCCACAGAAATGGAAACAAGTAACTGCAGATGCTGGTTCATCAAAAAAAGAGACATAAAGTGCTGGAGTAACTCAGCATGTCAGGCAGCATCTCTGTGGAGAAATGTGGACAGGTACAAACTGCTGGAGTAACTCAGCGGGTCAGGCAGCATCTCTGTGGAGAACGTGGACATGTATAAAGTGCTGGAGTAACTCAGCGGGTCAGGTTAGATGCCTCGGCAAGGCCAGCAGCATAATCAAGGACCAGTCTCAACCCCGGTCACTCTCCTCTCCCATTGGGCAAGAGGCAGAGAAGTGTGAAAACGAACGCGCACACACCTCCAGATTGAGGGACAGTTTCTCCCCGTCTGCTCAATGTGCAGTGGGCCGTCACGGTGGTGCAGCGGGTAGAGCTGCTGCCTCACGGCGCCAGAGACCCGGGTTCCATCCGGACCACGAGTGTTGTTTGTATGGAGTTTTCTCATTCTCTCTCCCCGTGACCTGCGTGGGTTTTCTCCGGGCGCTCCGTTTTCCTCCCACACTCCAAAGACGTACGTGCGGGTTTGTAGATTAATTGGCTTCTGGTAAAGATTGTAAATTGTCCCGTAGTGTATGTGTGTGTGTAGGTTAGTGTTAGTGTGCAGGGATGGCTGGTCGGCGCAGACTCGGTGGGCCGAAGGGCCTGTTTCCGTGCTGCATTTCTAAACATAACTAGTGTGTGAACGGGCGATCGCTCGTCACCACGGGCTCAGTGGATCGAAGGGCCTGTTTCCGCGCTGTATCTCTGAACTAAACTATTGTGTGAACGGGCGATCGCTGGTCGGCACGGACTCGGTGGGCTGAAGGGCCTGTTTCCGTTCTGTATCCCTAAACTAAAGTAGTGTGTGAACGGGCGATCACCAGTCGGCACGGACTCGTTGGGCCGAAGGGCCTGACTCCGCGCTGTATCTCTGAACTGAACCAAACTCTGCGGGCGGGCGGGCTAGATTGTAATCATGTACAGTCTTTCCGCTGGCTGGTTCGCACGCAGCTGAAAATAGTTGTCACTGTAACTCGGTGCACGTGACAACAAACTAAACTAGATTTAATATTCGTGCCAAGAGGCTT
This sequence comes from Amblyraja radiata, assembly GCF_010909765.2. Lineage (NCBI taxonomy): Eukaryota > Metazoa > Chordata > Chondrichthyes > Rajiformes > Rajidae > Amblyraja > Amblyraja radiata. Next base: position 151,883 of record NW_022630530.1, on the reverse strand, counting down.
GCAACGTTCAGGCACTTTCACTTCAACTCCACCTGTACATGTTTGAAGTCTTCTCACAAGTCTGTGGTCTGTCGCTGGTTCCTGCTTGCGAGGGGAGTCAGAGGGGGAAAATAGAACAGATTGACGAAACAATCCATCTTTTACCAGTATGTTTATCAGTGACAGCAGCAGAATTATGCCATTCGGCCCATCAAGTCTACTCCGCCGTTCAATAATGGCTGATCTATCACTCCCTCCGAACCCCATTCTCTCCCTCCCTCCCTCTCATTCCCTCTCTCCCTCCTTCTCTCCCTCCCTCCCATCCCACCTCTCTCTTCCTCACCCTCCCTCCCTCTCTTCTCCTTCTCTCCCTCCCTCCCTCCCTCCCTCCCTCCCTCCCTCCCTTCCTCCCTCCCCCCCTCCCTCCCTCCCTCCCTCCCTCCCTCCCTCCCTTCCTCCCTTCCTCCCTTCCTCCCATCCTACCTCTCTCTTCCTCACCCTCCCTCTCGCCTTCCTTCTCTCCCTCTCCCCCCTCCCTCCCTCCCTCCCATCCTACCTCTCTCTTCCTCACCCTCCCTCTCTTCCTCCTTCTCTCCCTCCCTCCCTCTCTCATTCTCTCCCTCCCTCCCTCCCTCCTCCTAACCACTCTAGTTGACTAGCGACACTCAGCATGATTTAAGTTCCGTTTAGTTTAGAGCTACAGCGCGTAAACTGGCCCTTCGGCTCACCGAGTCCGTGCCGACCAGCGATTGCCCATTCATACACTAGTTCTGTGTTTAGTTTAGAGATACAGCATGGAAACAGGCCCTTCGGCCCCACCGAGTCCGTGCCGACCAGCGATCGCCCGTTCACACACTCGTTTAGTTTAGATACAGCGCGGAAACAGGCCCTTCGGCCCCACCGAGTCCGTGCCGACCAGCGATCCCCCGCACACTGACACTATCCTACACCCACACTCGGGACAATTTACACTTACTCCAAGGCAATTTAACTACATAACTAAGTCTTTGGAGTGTGGAAGGAAACCGAAGTTCTCGGAGAAAAACCACGCAGGTCACGGGGAGAACGTACAAACTCCATACAGACAGCACCTGTGGTCGAGATCAAACCTGGGTCTCTGGCGCTGGAAACGCTGTACGGCAACATTATCGCTGGGCCTGTTTCAGATAGGGACTCTTCTGCAGACTTTGTAATCTAGGGTAGTTCAGTTCAGCGGAGTTTATTGTCCGGTGTAGGGAGGTAGTGTGAAAAGCTTTTGTTGCGTGCTAACCAGTCAGCGGAATGACTATACATGATTACAATCGAGCCGTCCACAGTGTACAGATACAGGATAAAGGGAATAACATTTAGTGCAAGGTAAAGTCCGATCAAAGATAGTCCTAGGGTCTCCACTGAGGTAGATGTGTAGTTCAGGACCGCTCTCTAGTTGGTGAGAAGATGGTGCAGTTGCCTGATAACAACCGGGAAGAAACTGTTCCTGAATCTGGACGTGTGTGTGCGTTCGTTTTCACACTTCTGTACCTCTTGTCCGATGGGAGATGGGAGGAGAGGGAGTTACCGGGGGTGAGACTGGTCCTTGATGATGCTGCTGGCCTTGCCGAGGCAGCGTGAGGTGTAGATGGAGGCGATGGACGGAAGGGAGGTTGGTTTGTGTGTGTGCGATGGTCTGGGCCGCAACTGGCCACAACTCTCTGTCTTGGATGGAACTGTTCCCAAAACGGACTCTGATATCATCACCGATCTATCATGACCCGATCACAATGAATCTACACCCAAGAAGCCACACCAATACCACTACATCCCGTAGAGGTTTAGCACGTCTTTAGTGACTTTTACAAACTTCCACAGAAGCACCATAGAAACATATTGACAGACTGCATCACAGCTTGGTTTGGGGACACTGCTTAGAAACATAGAAAAAAGGTCCAGGAGTTGGCCATTCGGCCCTTTGAGCCAGCACCACCATTCAATATGATCACGGCTGATCATCCACAATCAGTACCTACCTTCTCCCGATATCCCTTAATTCAGTTAGCCCTAGTATCCAAATCTAACTCTCTCTTGAAAACATCCAGTGATTCTGCCTCCACCGCCCTCTGTGGCAGAGAATTCCACACTCACAACTCTCTGGGTGGAAACAGTTTTTCCTCATCTCAGTCCTATATGGCTGACCCCTTATTCTCAAACTGTGTGTGGCCCCTGGTTCTGGACTGCCCCCAACATCGGGAACATGTTTCCTGCATCTAGCCTGTCCAATCCCTTAATAATTTTACATGTTTCTATAAGATCCCCTTTCAACCTTCTGAATTCCAGTGAATATAAGCCCAGTCGATCCAATCTTTCATCATATGTCAGTCCCGCCATCACAGGAATTAACCTGGTGAACCTATGCTGCACTCCCTCAATAGCAAGAATGTCCTTCCTCAAATTTGGAGACCAAAACTGCACACAATACTCCAGGTGTGGTCTCACCAGGGCCCTGTACATCTGCAGAAGGACCTCTTTACTCCTATACTCAACTCCTCTTGTTATGAAGACCAACAGGCCAAAACTGCACACAATAATCCAGGTGTGGTCTCACCAGGGCCCTGCACAACTGCAGAAGGACCCCTTTGCTCCTATACTCAAATCTTCTCACTATGAAGTCCCACATGCTACTAGCATTCTTCACTGCCTGCTGTACCTGCATGCTTACTAGTCAAGGTTCAAGAGTGTTTTATTGCCATATGTCTTGTTATTGAGGGAGCCCAGCGAAGGTTTACAAGGTTAATTCCCGGGATGGCGGGACTGTCATTTGCTGACCGAATGGAGCGGCTGGACTTGTACACTCTGGAATTTAGAAGGATGAGAGAAGATCTTATTGAAACATATAAGATTGTTAAGGGTTTGGACACGCTAGAGGCAGGAAACATGTTCCCGATGTTGGTGGAATCCAGCACCAGGGGCCACACACAAAGTTTAAGAATAAGGGGTCGGTCATTTAGAACGGAGACGAGGAAACACTTTATCACACAGAGAGTTGTGAGTCTGTGGAATTCTCTGCCTCAAAGGGCGGTGGGGGTCGGTTCTCTGGATGCTTTCAAGAGAGAGCTAGATAGGGCTCTTAAAAATAGCGGAGTGAGGAGATATTGGGAGAGGGCAGGAATGGGGTACTGTTGTGGATGATCAGACATGCTCACATTGAATGGCGATGCTGGCTCGAAGGGCCGAAAGGCCTCCTCCTGCACCTATTAGCTATTGTATATTGACCTGAATGGGACAATGAAATTCTTATTTGTGGCAGCACAACAGAATATGTAAATATGTCAACATAATACATAACGGGGGAAGAGAAGAAATGTTCAATGAATAACGAATATAGTACAGTAATTATAGATTAGATTAGATTAGATTATTTAATGACCACACAGTCAAGCTGGTGGAATTCAGGTTCAGTACAGGATGTTACAAGGTAGGCTGATTCCCGTCAAACATAACATAAAACACAACGTCTTACAATATACAGTTCATGCATGGGGAGGATATGTGCTATTATCATAGTGTGTTCCTGATCAGCGACTGATGTACAAGGACACCAAGGTCTCGTTGTACTTCCCCTTTTCCTAAACTGACACCATTCAGAGAGTAATCTGCCTTCCTGTTCTTGACACGAAAGCGGTCAACCTCACCTTTATCCACATTAAACTGCATCTGCCATGCATCTGCCCTCGCACCCAACCCGTCCAAGTCACCCTGCATCCGCATCGCAGCTCACACTGCCACCCAGCTTTGGGTCATCCGTAAACCCAAACTCTCCACAAGACTGCCTTCCATCCATCGCCTCCATCTACACCTCACGCTGCCTCGGCAAGGCCAGCAGCATAATAGAGGGCCAGTATCAACCGCGGTCACTCCCTCTTCTCCCACTCTCCAATCGGGAAAGTGGTACAGAAGTGTGAAAACGAAAGCACACACCTCCAGATTCAGGGGCAGTTTCTTCCCAGCTGTTATTGGGCAACTGAACCATCATAGCACAACCAGAGAGCGGTCCTGAACTACTATCTATCTCATTGGTGACCCTCGGAATATTCTTGATCGGTCTTTCCCTTGCACTTAAGTGTAAGAACGATCCCAGGAATGAGTGGCTTAATGTATGAAGAGCGGTTGTCGGCACTGGGCCTGTATTCGCAGGAGTTTAGAAGAATGAAGGGGTCCCCTCATTGAAACTTTCTGAATAGTGAAAGGCCTGGATATAGTGGATGTGGAGAGGATGTTTCCACTAGTGGGAGAGTCTAGGACCAGAGGGCACAGCCTCAGAATTAATGGACATTCCTTTAGGAAGGAGATGAGGAGGAATTTCTTTAGCCAGAGGTTGGTGAAGCTGTGGAATGCCGTGCCTCAGATGGCGGTGGAGGCCACGTCAATGGATATTTTTTAAGGCAGAGATAGATAGATTGTTGATTAGTGCGGGTGTCAGGGGTTATGGGGAGAAGGCAGGAGAATGGGGATAGGAGCGAGAGATAGATCAGCCACGATTGAATGGCAGAGGAGACGTGATGGGCCAAATGGCCTAATTCCGCTCATACCCCTTATGATCCTTACCACCTTATAACTAAACATTATTACTTCCGGTGGCGTTATGTAGTAGGAGAGACTCGCGCCAACTAGCTCCGTGAAAAAACCGAAAAACGGGGTGAAAAGACAGATCCTACCTGCAGAATACGGCACCGATTGTTTTGTAATAATCCCGTGACGTCATCAGGCGCGCGACACCGGCAAAATGTCGACTCAACATACTCCCCCCCACAAGGCAAAAAACGGCAGGACTAAAGAGGTAGGCCCAACTGAAGCCTCGGCCTCAGGGTTAACAGCATCCCGAGAAGACATCTCAAAGAAGAAGAAAAGACTGAGATGGAAGAATTAAAAAACGTTTCTTAAGGAGGAACTTAAAGATCTTAGACAGAACTTTAAAGAGTTTAAAGAGGAGCTGACATCTTTTAAAAAAGAAATGAAAGAACAAATTAAAGACGATGTTACAGAGATTTTACACGAAGTCCTTGAAGACTGGAAATTAGATATGGAAAAAAATATGGCTCAAAATGTTGAAGAAGTAAATGAAAAATTGAATAAGATGGAATCCAGATTTGATTCTAAACTTGAACCTATTCTCCTGACATTAAACCAACACCACAAGATTGTAAAATAACTTGAGCAACTTGCTGAGACAAGCACCGCAACTACAAAACAACTCATCACTGAGAACCAACGCCTATCAAAGTTATTGCATCAAATAACTGAAAAATGTACAGACTTGGAGGGATGACCGAGGCGTCAGAACTTAAGAATCGTGGGAATCCAGGAAGGCAGAGAGGGGACTCGTGACCCCCGTGAATTTGCTGCAGAAGTATTGAAAACAATTTTGAACCTGGACCAGGCGCCATTACTTGCCCGAGCGCACAAGAGTGCCGATACGTCCCCCAAAGGTGGGCGACCGACCAAGAATAATGATAGTAAAGGTCCAATATGACCATGTATTGGATGACATGATGAGGAAATTGGCAAACGCAGAAATCTTGTATATGAAGGAGACTAGATTAGCGTATTCAGAGATTACCCTGTGGAAGTTGCTAAGAAAAGAACGTTGTTCACAGAAACAAGAAGAATACTGAAGAACATAAAGAATCTGAGATATGGACTGTTATACCCCGCAACACTAAGAGTCAGTTACGAGAAGAAGGAATACTTCTTCATCAAGCACACGGAAGCATTTGAATTTGCCAAGAACATCGAGGACAAGATCGAAGATTGAAAAATATTCAACACTTAACACCTACCTGGATACTGCTATCTCACAGAGAAGATATGGAACTCTAAACTTTAAACTATTATATTTAAGGGTTGCCTAAAATTCGCAATAAGAATTGGTATATTTCCTGCAACGGATATATAATACTAACATTCTAGTACTAACCTCTAACAACTATTAATAATCAAGAATATTAACTAACACTAACTAATGATAATAAGATAATAAGATTATTTAGATTATTTAAGAATTAACTAAAAGTATGAAATATAAGTAAAGTGTGATTCAGGTATTTTATAATGAGAAATGTTTGGTGGCTCTCTGATGTTTTCGTTTTTGATTATTCTTTGATAAATGTTTATATTATACAAAACTAACATTTCAATTTGAGACTACTAATTATACCATTAATGGAATATAATCAATATTTCTTTTCCCCCACAAATTGTATGCATCGAATTGGAAACTTTCCTTTCAAGGAAAGTACGGAGCTAGTATTTTTATAAACCAAAAGCTACGGAAGTCCATAGATGCTTAGCCACATTAGGGTGGCTATCACTAACTGCACTAATTGTAGTTGTAGTTGCTTTTCTTTTTTACTTTCCACACTTTACTAACCCTATTTGCTATCACCTTTTTTTTTTATCTTATATCATATTATATTTTGTATTTGGAATGGAATTGCATATTTTATTTAAGGAGATATGTTCGGATGGAAAACAGACGTAACCTAAAATGCATCTACCTGATGTTCAAGGATAAGGTAGGGTTGAGTGTGCTGAATCATCTGCTCTACCACCTAATCACAAGATGCAAGACATGAAAATAAAAATTGGGGGTGAGGGAATTAAATTCTGTAGTTGGAATGTTAAGGGAATTAATGAACCTATCAAGAGAGGCAAAGTGTTAGCTCATTTAAAATCATTGAAAACAGATATAATATTTCTCCAGGAGACATCTTAAAAAGGAAGCACAACACAGATTGAAAGCAAAATGGATTGCTAAAGCGTACCACTCATCATTCTCACATAAATCTAGAGGTGTTGCAATATTAATTCGTAAAGGTATACCCTTTAAACATATATCAACGATAGAAGACATTGAAGGCAGATATATTGTAATAATAGGGGAGTTATACTTAAAAAAGGTGACTCTCCTCAATGTGTATGGACCAAATTTTGATAGCCCTCTTTTTTTAAAGAGAATTCTTAACAATATCCCGGAAGGTACACAACAAAACTTAATAATCGGTGGAGATTTAAATTGCACTTTGGATGCTTGTTTGGATAGATCATTAACTCAAAGAAAACTAAAATCTCGATCAAGTGAATTTTTAAATTCATACATTAATACTACTAATATTAAGGACGTTTGGAGAATTGAAAATCCATCGGGCCGAGAATATTCATTTTACTCACCAGTACATACAACTTACTCAAGGATAGACTATTTTTTAGTAGATTCAAAACGTATCCCATTCACCTATAACTCACAATATCATAACATCATAATCAAAGACCACGCTCCATTAACATTTATGATCAAAGTAAACGGAATGGCAGAGACACAGTCACAATGGAGATTTAATCCCCGTAATCTTAAAAGATAAGTCATGTAATGAATACCTAGTAAAACAGATTAAAATGTTTTTTGAGGCTAACGATAGCCCTGAAATCTCTGCTTACCTTCTTTGGGAAACATTTAAAGCATTTGTACGAGGAGCATTAATTTCTTCCCAATCATTTTTTAATAAAGAGAATAGGGCCAAACAACAGAAACTGGAAATGGAAATAAAGCAATTAGACACAGAAAATGCAGCAGCACCATCCACGATAAAACACAATAAAATTGCAGTATTAAAAAATATAAATTAAACAAGATTTATTCAGACCAAGTTATAAAACTTTATCAACATACAAAACAATTACATTTTGAATTTGGTGACAAACCACAAAAAGTATTAGCGCGTCAACTTCGCAAATTGGATGGGGAAAACACAATATACAAAATTAGAACAGACAAGGGAGAAACATTAACACTGCCTAAAGATATTAATGATAGATTACTACAATACTACCAAAAATTGTATTCATCTAAAATAACAGAACAATCAACGGGAATGGAAATATGTTTACAGAATTGTAAGTTTGCGGGTCTAGATCAGAAAGAGAGAGAATTGCTAGTGGCTGAAATTACGATAAAAGACATTGAAGAATCAATAAAATCATTAAAAAACGGAAAGTCTGCAGGACCCGATGGTCTAAATTCTGAATTTTATAAAACATTTTATGATTTGCTTTCCCCACGCCTACAGACAATGTACAAATACGCTTATACTCAACAGAAACTCCCAGAAACTCTAAATGAATCTACAATCATACTTATACCAACAACGGACAAGGATCTTGAAGACCCAGGTTCATACAGAGCTATAGCCCTCTTAAATACTGATCAGAAAATATTAACTAAAATTCTATCTAATAGATTGAGCTTAGTGATCAGAAAATTAATACATCCCGACCAAACAGGGTTTATCCCCAAACGGTATTCATTTTATAATCTGAGAAGATTATTTAATATTATATACTCCAATAGAATCCCCAACGCAGAGCTAGCAATTATCTCGTTAGATGCTAAAAAAGCATTTGACCAGGTAGAATGGCCATATTTATTTTCGGTGATGGAAACATTTCAACTAGGAGAGAAGTACTGTACATGGGTTAAATTGTTATATTCTAATCCAACAGCTAGAATATTAACAAACAAAATGTTATCAACTAAATTTAATCTCTCTAGAGGCTGTAGACAAGGATGCTCACTATCCCCACTATTATTTGCTCTTGCAATCGAACCCCTAGCAGAAATCGTTAGAAACCATCCAGGAATATTTGGATATAATACTAGAGACACAAGGAATAAAATCTCCTTATATGCAGATGATATACTAATATATATTACAAAATTAGAAACTAGTATTCCAAACCTATTAAATCTAATAACACAATTTGGTCAGTTTTCGGGATATAGAATTAATTGGAATAAAAGCGAAATCATGCCAATAACAAAATTCAATTTACATACAATACAACAATCCCCTTTTAAAATAGTTAAAGATAAATTTAAATACTTAGGAATCTATGTAACTAAGACATATACCTCTTTATTTAAACTAAATTTACCTTACTGAATAAACTTCATAAGAATATTCAATACTGGAAAAAACTCCCCATTTCTATGCTTGGGAGAATTAATGCTATAAAAATGACCCACGTTTACCGCAACTGCTGTACCTACTTCAATTAATTCCGATATATATCCCAAAAACCTTTTTCAAAAAAGTCGATTCCATTGTTACAAGTTTTGTCTGGGATTATAAGAATCATAGAATAAGTAAAAAACATTTATGTAAATCAAAGATAAATGGAGGTTTGGCTTTGCCAAATTTCATATTTTATTTTTGGGCAGTCCATATTAAAAACATGAATTTCTGGCTGGTAGAAATGGATCAACAACCAGATTGGCTAATGATGGAAAAGGAAGACTGTCTACCTTTTGAAATTGGACCGATCATATTTGCCCCCACAAAACTGCACAAACAAACCTATAAAGAAAACCCCATAATACATAGTGGAATACGAATTTGGAAACAAATAAAAAAGATTTAAAATTGAATAATATACCACTCTGCCTTCCCATTGTAAATAATCCTTTATTCAAATCATCCTTTATGGACAAAGGTTTCACACAATGGAAAAATTATGGAATCAAAAATATAGGACATCTTTATGGGAAAGGTACTTTTCTTTCATTTCAAGATTTACAACAGAATTATGGACTGCACTCAAATAATTTCTTCAGATATCTACAAATTAGAGATTATGTTAAATCTAATACACAAGTCTACAGGAATAGGGAATCAGAAATGCTTGATGAATGTCTGAACAAGCATCCTAATACTGAAACACTAATAGCTTATATTTATAACACCCTACTAAACAACGAGGTACCACCGACCGAACCATATAGATACAAATGGGAAAATGAAATAGGTCACCCTATCACGAAATATATGTGGGACGAAAGTTTACAACAAATACATCAATGTTCATTAAATGCCAGACATACTTTAATACAATTCAAGGTCTTACATTACTCTAAAATAAAACTAAATAGAATCTTCCCACAAATCTCTCCTATTTGTGATAAATGTCTGCATCTAGAGGCTAATTTAACACATACTTTTGCAAACTGTATAAAACTTAAACATTTCTGGACTGATATTTTTGAAATACCTTCAGAAGTTATTAATACAAAACTGGACCCAGATACAAAATTAATAATACTTATAATATCAGAACAAAGCTTAACACTCACAACAAACCTAAGAAATTTCCTCAACTACAGTATAATAACCGGGAAAAAATTAATATTAACATTTTGGAAAGGCCCTACAACCCCCACAATTAAAATGTGGATTACGGAAATGTCGGAGACCCTATACTTAGAAAGAATTAGACTTGTTTTAATGGACAAACAAGATATTTTCCATAAAATTTGGGCTCCATTCATTAACTATCTGAAGGGATAGATTGGCACAGCACGAGGACCCAACTGAAACTTGAACTCAGGAACAGATGAAAAGCTATACTTTATAACCTACGAACCTATCTCCATTGACGTATTACAGGTAACCCATTCCACCTCCCTTGTTTTTTTTTATTTCTTTTTTATTTGTAACTTTCCACCCTCTCTTTTTCCCTCTTTCTATAAAAAATAAAAACAATAGAAGCAGAAGCAATTGATAATGGAAAATTTTAATAATGTATGACTGATGTATATGAAAAGTTTTTTTTACTATAATATGTAACTACATTTTATAATATGTCTACTTCTAATAAAAAATAAAAATAAATAAATAAAAAATAACTAAACATTATTACCTTATCATGTAATCTATACATTGTAAATGGCTTGGTTGTAAACATGTATTGTCTTTCCGCTGACTGATTAGCACGCAACAAAAGCTTTTCATTGTATCTCGGTACAAGTGGCAATAAACTTAGGCTGTGGGCCGAGCATCAAAAATGTGTCTAGAAATCAGTTTTTGTGACCCAAGTCACAGAACTACATTACATTCTCCACAGATTTAGTTGAAGTATAATTGAGAAGTAAGTCATAACCCGTCATTGCCGAAAGTTGCACATTAATTAATTAAACTAATTAGAAAATGAGATCGGGGAAGTAAGCGCCATCTAGTGGTCAATGCCCACATTACACCATGGCAGCCTATTTCCGTGTTGCAGTCCATTTAAACTATATATTATTATGCCAATATATATATATCTTGTAAATATGACTGTAGTCATATATAATTAAGTATAATTATATTATATAAAAATAATATGATGAATATAATTGTGTGTTTTTTTAATGACACTTTGCTCCTGAACCAGCATAATTAATGGGTTAGGGCAGTTCTTGAGGGTTCCTTCCTTTACTCAACCCCACTGACTGCCAGGGAGTATTTTACATCTTTTCATGTTTTATATTATGTAAGACAATATCGACATATCAATGAGGAAATTAAACATGTATGCATGTCCAGGTAGATGGGATGGCAAGTCTGCAAATTATCAAATTAGTGTTGATTAAAGCACAGGGCATTTCCACACACAACACTTTTGTGTGGACAGGCTCTGAAGAGTAGAGGGGCAGAAGCTGCAGAAAAAAAATCTCATATTACTTAGGTCTGCATGGACTTCAATTCATAAAATGTCAACCTCTATTTAATGTGAATGAGACTTACACTGTGATTTACTATCATTGATAAGTTAGTTCAAGTGGAGGGTCAGGCAGAGGCTACAAAAAAATCTCATAGTCATTAAATCTGCATGGACTTCAATTCATAAAATTTTAACCTCTTCTTAATGTAAATGAGAATAACAATAAAATAGTTAAAGTTCATATATCACCAATTCATTTAGACAGAAACATCAACCATTTCCGACCATTTCTCACTCCAATGGAAGCCTATATAGTGCGATTAAAATTGGCTGCTGCGGACGGCACTATGTACGAATGTATGAGTGAGTGAATGAGTGAGTAAATGAGTGAGTGAATGAGCGAATGGATGAATGGTTGAATGGATTAATGAATGAATGAATGAATGAATGAATGAATGAATGAATGAATGAATGAATGAATGAATGAATGAATGAATGAATGAGTGAATGAGTGAATGAGTGAATGTACAGCCTCCAAATCTCATTTTTTCACATTATACAAGGGTGCAATTAAATTAGTTAAAGTCCATACAGATAGATTTTTCATAAATTCAGACTTTAGATCTTACCTTTCAGTTATGATTCCTGGCTGTCTTCTTTGTGTGGCAGCACCTCAGCAGCGACTTTGCTTTCAAGGCTTTCTTCCACTTCTATCCACTTAGCAGCACATTCTTCAGACCTCTTACTGCTTTTCTCACTAAATTAATTTACCCTGCTGCAAGTTTCCACGACATGTATTCCGCAGAACTAGAAAGAACCTTCATCGGAATCTCAAGTAAAACAGGCATCAGTCAATTCCTCTCAGCCATGTCGTGTGCTCCCTGCCTAGCTAGCCTGAAACAAAGCGCGTGATTGGCATACAACTCAATGTTAAACGTGCTTTAATTGGACTAAAATACCCCAACATTTTCTGGATTTTCTCCAATTTAATAAAAGTTTTGTTCATGACGAGTTTCAGGGGTGATTTATATAATATTTTTACACAATATGTGAACATTTCATGTAGTTCTTTGACATGGGTCACGAATCACTGGAATAAAGCTCCTCACAGCTGATCGATGAGACCAACGCAGGCTCGGAGATCGTTTCGCTGAACACCTCCGCTCAGTCCGCCTAAACCTTCCTGATCTCCCGGTTGCCAAACACTTCAACCCCCCCTCCCATTCCCAATCCCACCTTTCTGTCCTGGGCCTCCTCCATTGGCAGAGTGAGGCCCAGCGCAAATTGGAGGAACAGCCCCTCATATTTTGCTTGGGCAGTTTACACCCCAGCGGTATTGACTTCTCTAACTTCAGATAGCCCTTGTTTTCCCTCTCTCCATCCCCTCCCCCTTCCCAGTTCTCCCACTAGTCTTACTGTCTCCGACTACATTCTATCTCTGTCCCGCTCCCCCCTCCCCCGACATCAGTCTGAAGAAGGGTCTCGACCCGAAGCGTCGACCATTCCTTTTCTCCAGAGATGCTGCCTGACCCGCTGAGTTACTCCAGCACCTTGTACCTGTCCACGTTTTCCACAGAGATGCTGCCTGACCTGCTGAGTTGCTCCAGCACTTTGTACCTGTCCGCGTTCTCTACAGAGATGCTGCCTGACCGGCTGATTTACTCCAGCACTTTGTACCTGTCCACGTTCTCCAGGGATTCTGCCTCACCCGTTGAGTTACTCCAGCACTTTGTGTCCACCTTCGATTTAAACCAGAATCTGCAGTTCTTTCCCACTCCGTAGTAATTAAAGAGTCCTTTTCAGAATGACAGGCAGTGACTAGTGGGGTGCCGCAAGGCTCGGTGCTGGGACCACTATTATTATTTACAATATATAAAATCATGTATAAAATCATGAGAGGAATAGATCTGGTAGACGCAATAAGTCTCTTGCCCAGAGTTGGGGAATCGAGGACCAGAGGACACAGGTTCAAGGTGAAGGGGAAACGATTTAATAGGAACCTGAGGGGTAACTTTTCCACGCAGAGGGTGGTCGGTGTATGGAATGAGCTGCCAGAGGAGGTAGTTGAGGCTGTGACTAAGAAATAGTTGGACAGGCACATGGATAGGACAGGTTTGGAGGGATATGGGCCAAACGCAGGCAGGTGGGACTAGTGCAGCTGGGACATGTTGGCCATTGTGGGCAAGTTGGTCCGAAGGGCCTGTTTCCATGCTGTATCACTCTATGACTATATTAACGATTTAGACGAGGGAATTAAATGTAACATCTCCAAGTTTGCGGATGACACAAAGCTGGGTGGCAGTGTGAGCTGCGAGGAGGAATGCTATGAGGATGCAGGGTGATTTGGACAGGTTGGGTGAGTGGGCAGATGTATGGCAGATACAGTTTAATGTCACAGTTTAATGTATGGCAGATTCAGTAAATGTGAGGTTATCCACTTTGGTGGCAAGAACAAGAAGGCAGATTATTATCTGAATGGTGTCAGATTAGGACAAGGGGAGGTGCAACGAGACCTGGGTGTCCTTGTACACCAGTCACTGAAAATAAGCATGTAGGTACAGCAGGCAGTGAAGAAAGCAAATGGCATGTTGGCTTTCATAGCGGGAGGATTTGAGTACAGGAGCAAGGAGGTTGTATGGTGTGCGGCTTCGGTCTCCAAATTTGAGGAAGGACATTCTTGCTGTTATGGGAGTGCAGCGTAGGTTCACCAGGTTAATTCCTGGTGCTGGATTCAAGGGCCGAATGGTCTACTCCTGCACCTATTTTCTATGTATCTAAGACAGTATCTCCATTTGGTATATCTGAGAAGGCACAAAGTATTGGGTACAGAAGTTGGGAAGTCACGTTGCAGTTGTACAAGACGTTGGTGAGGCCGCATTTAGAGTATTGTGTTCAGTTCTGGACACCGTGTTAGACAATAGACAATAGATGAAGGAGTAGGCCATTTGGCCCTTCGAGCCAGCACCGCCATTCAATGTGATCATGGCTGATCATCCACAATCAGTACCCCGTTCCGGCCTTCTGCCCATATCCCTTGACTCCGCTATTTTTAAGAGCACTATCTAGCTCTCTCTTGAAAGCATCCAGAGAATCTGCCTCCACTGCCCTCTGAGGCAGAGAATTCCACAGACTCACCACTCTCTGTGAGAAAAAGTGTTTCCTCGTCTCCGTTCCAAATGGCTTACTCCTTATTCTTAAACTGTGCCCCTGGTTCTGGATTCCCCCAACATCGGGAACAGGGAGAGGTTGGGGCAGGCTGGGACCCAATTTTTACAGAAAGACAAATAAACAACACATCTTGCTCACAAGAACACTCGAGATCAGAGACACTCTTTCTAAACCACAACAGTAACTAGATCTCCTAGAGATTCCTATAGAAATGGAAACAGCCACTTTGGAGATAGGTGATAAGTGATAGGAGCAGAATACGGCCATTCGGCCCACATGTCTATTCCGCCATTCAATCACGTCTGATCTATCTCTCCTAACCCCATTCTCCTGCCTTTTCTCCATTACCCCTGGCACCCGCACTAATCAGAATCTATCTATCTCTGCCTTAAAAATACCCACTGACTTGTGGCCTCCACCGCCGTCTATGGCAACGAATCCCAGATTCACCACGGAAGGTGGTAGGGGATACTATATGTGTGTGCGTGTGTGTGCGTGTGTGTGCGTGTGCGTAAGTGTGTGTGTGTGGGTGTGGTGTGTGTGTGTGCGTGTGTGTGTGTGTGTGTGTGTGTGTGTGTGTGTGTGTGTGTGTGTGTGTGTGTGTGGTTTAGAAGTGTGTGGGTGTGTGTGCGCGCGCGTGCGTGTGTGTGTGTGTGTGCGTGTGTGTGTGTGTGTGTGTATGTGTGTGTGTGTGTGTGTGTGTGGTGTGTGTGTGTGTGTGTGTGTGTGTGTGTGGTGTGTGTGTGTGTGTGTGTGTGTGTGTGTGTGTGTGTGTGTGTGTGTGTGTGCGCGAGTGCGAATGTGCTTGTTCAATTTAGTTTACTTTAGAGGATACAGCGCTGAACAAGCCCTTCGGCCACACCGACCAGCGATCCCCGCACACTAACACTATCCTACACACACAACACACACTGGGGGACAATTTACAACTTTACCGAAGCCAATTAAACTACAATCCGCACGTACGTCTTTGGAGTGTGGGAGAAACAGGAACACCCGGAGAAACCCCACGCAGGTCACGGGGAGAGAACGTGTAAACTCCGGACAGACAGCACCCGTGGTCGGGATGGAACCCGGGTCTCTTGCGCCGTGAGGTAGCAGCTCTACCCACTGCGCCACCGTGTGTTGTCTTGCCCTGGGGGGTGGGGGGGGTGGTGGCTCAGATGGAGATTTGGATCACAGGGGTCTCGGGTAACGGCTCCAATCAGTTCCTCTCCTCACCCCGTAGCTGGTATTCATCTCGTGTAGCACAATCCAACCTCCCTCCCCTCTCTCTCTCGCTCCCTCCCTCTCTCACTCCCTTCCCCTCCCTCTCTCACTCCCTCTTTCCCCTCCCTCATCCTCTCTCTCTCTCTCCCTCTCTCCATCCCTCACTACCTCTCCCTCCCTCCCTTCCTGCCTCCCTCCCTCCATCTCTACCTTTCTCCCTCCCTCTCTCATCCACTATCTCTCTCTCTCTCCCTCCCTCCCTCCCTCTCTCCCCCTCTATCCCTCCCTCTCACTCACTCCCTCTCTTCCTACCTGTATGAAATACTCTTGCAGGAGACAGTCGACCCACGGATCAGAAACCTGCAGAGGCCGTATCTCGTTCGAAATGTCACAGCATTTAATTAGAACGTGCTCAAGCTGAGGGGAGGATAGGGGAGGAGAGGGGAGGAGAGGGGAGGAGAGGGGAGGAGAGGGGAGGAGAGGGGAGGAGAGGGGAGGAGAGGGGAGGAGAGGGGAGTAGAGGGGAGGAGAAGGGAGGGGAGGGGATAGGAGGGGAGGAGAGGGGGGGAGAGGGGTGTAGAGGGGAGTAGAAGGGAGGGGAGGGGATAGGAGGGGAGGAGCGGGGAGGAGAGGGGGGGAGAGGGGAGAGGAGGGGAGGAGAGGGGACGAGAGCTAAGGACTCGAAGGGCTAATGGCCCAATCTTGCACCTGTTGTCTCTTCTCTAAATCTAACTCTCTCTTGAAAACATCCAGTGAATCGGCCTCCACCGCCGTCTGTGGCAACGAATCCCACTGATTCACTCCCCTCTGGCTAAAGAAATTCCTCCTCATCTCCTTCCTGAGGGAACGTCCTTTAATTCTGAGGCTGTGACCTCTGGTCCTAGACTCTCCAACTCCCTCCACTCCTTTTCTCCCTTCTCTCTCCTACCCCCTCTCCTCTCCCTTAAGCCTATCTTCCTCCTCTCTCACCCCTCCCTTCCACCTCTCCCCCTCCCCTCTTCTATCCCTCACCTCACCTGCTCCCTCTCCTCCCCCCATTACACCCTCCCCCTCACCCCCTCTCCTCCCCACATTACCCCCTCCCCCTCATCCCCTCTCCTCTCCTCCCTTAATAATAATAATAATAATAATACATTTTATTTATGGGCGCCTTTCAAGAGTCTCAAGGACAACTTACAAAAATTTAGCAAGTAGAGGAAAAACATGTAAGGGGAATGAAATAAATAGTAGAGACATGACTAGTACACAAATTATAAATTAAAGACAGAATTCAATTCAAAACACAATATGAGGCAATTCCTGCACAGATGAAAAGGGAGGGGGACGTGGGGCTAAGGATAGACAGAGGTGAAGAGATGGGTCTTGAGGCGGGACTGGAAGATGGTGAGGGACACGGAGTTGCGGATAAGTTGGGGGAGGGAGTTCCAGAGCCTGGGAGCTGCCCTGGAGAAGGCTCTGTCCC
The DNA here is from genome assembly GCF_010909765.2 of Amblyraja radiata. NCBI lineage: Eukaryota > Metazoa > Chordata > Chondrichthyes > Rajiformes > Rajidae > Amblyraja > Amblyraja radiata. The sequence continues at coordinate 134,557 of NW_022630530.1, read as the reverse complement.
CAAAACTGCGGAGGTTGGACTTGTGGATGGAGAGGAGACCGGCCGATGTGGATCTGAGGGACCGTGAGGGTTGGTAGGGGGAGAGGAGGTCAGTGAGATATGAGGGGGGGGATGCTGGAGGGCTTTGTAGGTGAGGACCAGGATTTTGTAGGTGATCCCTTCTCCCTTCTCCCTTCTCCACTCCTCTCCTTTCCTTTCCTCCCCTCCCTCTCCTCTCCTCTCCACTCCTCCCCTCTCTCTGCCTCTCTCCCCATCACCTTGTGGATCTCAGCCTCTCCCTCGGCCGCTCCGGCGAATATATCGCACTCCTCCTCGGCCAGGATCTGAAAAGCGACCGCGCAATGATGTTGTTCCAGCGGCGAGCGATCTCCGTATCGGCTCCACAACTCAGTGGCTGCTTTAGTCTGGTACCTGGAGAGCAGAGGAGAGGAGAGGGGGAGGAGAGGGGGGGGTGATAGGAAAGGGGTGGTGAGGAGGAGAGGAGGAGAGGTGGTGGAGAGGAGGAGGAGGAGGAGGAGAAGGAGGAGGAGGCGGAAGAGGAGGAGGAGGAGGAGGAGGAGGAGGAGGAGGAGGAGGAGGAGGAGGAGGAGGAGGAGGAGGAGGAGGAGGAGGAGGAGGAGGAGGAGGAGGAGGAGGAGGAGGAGGAGGAGGAGGAGGAGGAGGAGGAGGAGGAGGAGGAGGAGGAGGATGGAGGGGAGGAGGAGAGGAGAGGAGAGGGGGAGGAGAGGGGGGGATGATAGGAAAGGGGAGGAGAGGGAGGAGGAGAGGAGAGGAGGAGAGGAGGAGAGGAGGAGGAGGAGGAGGAATGGAGGGGGGAGGAGAGGAGAGGAGAGGAGAGGAGAGGGGTGGACATGCTAGGGAAGGGATGATAGGGGAGGAGAGGAGAGGAGGGGATGATAGGGAAGGAGAGGAGATGGGAGGGGAGGAGAGGTCAGCAAAATAGTCAGCAATGTCTTTGAAATGGGCAGCATCCTGGAAAAACAAATATTGTACCTGATACACTTTGGTGCATAATCTATAATCATCAGATATTAATTCCAAAACTGATTTTAAAATATCATTTATATATTTAATATAGGACAATTCCAGGATATTGAGTCACAACTTAAAATTAACAGGTAACTTCTTCAGAATAGAAATGAGGTATTTCTTCACTCAGAATATAGAGATTTTTTTTCTAGGGTTGAAAGAAATGTTGTTAATTGCATTCCAGCAAGATTAAAATATTATTGATTCAAAGAAGTATTAAACCATGAGAGGAAACTGCATTTAGGGTGCATGTCAGGAGTGATCTGCCTGAAAGGTCCTGACCCAAATCTTGCCTATCAAGATTCGAGATTGCAGCTTCCAGCCAACCAGTGTCTACAGCGTCAGCTTCCAGCCAACAGACATCAGCGTCTACATTTCGGACAATGAAGACAGTGACTATCATGGGCTTCCCCCACACTAAAGTCAGGAGCAGCACCCAGTAGCTGCTGCAAAACCATTATTGTAAAAAAGAATAAATTCTCGGTGGTAATCAGCAAGCCAGGCAGCATCTGTGGAAGTAGAAACTGAGTGAATGTTTCAGGTTAATATTCTTTCCTCACAGCTGGGGAAGTTGCCAGATGGAGACAGACAACTGGAAGAATGGGGGTCTCAATGGCCTCAGTCCCAGATCAATATTAAGGTCAGTGATCCACTCCAGAGCCCAGGGAACTCATGCACTCCTCACTGACACCAATCCCTGGGGTTGTGATGGTCTGAGAAGGAGCAGCAGCATCTTCCCCGTTCCCAGGCCCCGGAGAGGACATTTATCCGGCATCTTCTGCCCGTTCTCCATGACAAAGTTCCCTGGAGTCTCACCTCTGGGCCCTGCGTCCCAGACATGGTCTTGTCTCCTTCAGCAGCTCCTCGATCTCCCTTCCTGAGCTCAGACACCCACTTCTCCTCACCTCACCTCCGCTCACTTCTCCTCACCTACATCTCGACTAAACCCCTCGCCTCAACCAAACCTCACTATTAAAGGTAGATAAAAATGCTGGAGAAACTCAGCGGGTGAGGCAGCATCTATGGAGCGAAGGAACAGGTGACGTCTTCAGTCTGAAGAAGGGTCTCGACCCGAAGCTTCACCTATTCCTTCTCTCCATAGATGCTGCCTCACCCGCTGAGTTTCTCCAGCATTTCTGTCTACCTTTGATTTTTCCAGCATCTCCAGTTCTTTCTTAAACCTCACTACTAAACCTCAACTCGACTAAACTTCACCTCAACTAAACCTCACACCTCAACTAAATCCTCACCTCGACTAAACTTTACCTCACTTCAACTAAACCCCTCAATCACCTCGACCAAACTTCACCTCAGCTAAAGCTCAACTCAGCTAAATACATACCTCACTAAACCTTGCTTCGATTAAACCCCTCGCTTCATCTAAACCTCACGTTGACTAAACTTCACCCCAACTAAACGTCACCCCTCACTACAAAACTACTCCTCACACCTAAACCTCCTTCAACTAAAACCCCTCGCCTCGAACCTCACCTCAACTAAACCCCACCCTAACTAAACCTCACCACAACTAAACCTCACCTCAACTAAACCTCAAATAAAGCTCACTTCAACTAAACCCCAACTAAACCCCAACTAAACCTCACCCCAACTAAACCCCAACTAAACCTCACCCCAACTAAACCCCAACTAAACCTCACCCCTACTAAACCTCACCTCAACTAAACACCAACTAAACCTCACCCCAACTAAACCCCAACTAACCCTCACCCCAACTAAACCTCACCCCAACTAAACCCCAACTAACCCCAACTAACCCTCACCCCAAATAAACCTCACCCCAACTAAACCCCAACTAAACCTCACCCCTACTAAACCTCACCTCAACTAAACCCCAACTAAACCTCACCCCAACTAAACCCCAACTAACCCTCACCCCAACTAAACCCCAACTAAACCTCACCTCAACTAAACCTCAAATAAACCCCAACTAAACCTCACCCCAACTAAACCTCAAATAAACCCCAACTAAACCTCACCCCTACTAAACCTCACCTCAACTAAACCCCAACTAACCCTCACCCCACCTAAACCCCAACTAAACCTCACCTCAACTAAACCTCAAATAAACCCCAACTAAACCTCACCCCAACTAACCCTCAACTAAACCCCAACTAAACCCCAACTAAACCTCACCTCAACTAAACATCACCCGAACTAAACCTCACCTCAACTAAACCTCACCCCAACCTCACCCCAACTAAACCCCAACTAAACCCCAAATAAACCTCAACTAAACCCCAACTAAAAACTACGTATAGCCCCCCCCCCCCCCGGCCGTTGGCGGCTCCTCACGTGACGCCACGGGTTGTTGCACGCACGTTGTCGTTGTCATCGAACCCGTGGCCCCCGCCCCGCAGCGAACGCAGCCCCTCCCCCCCGGCGAGGATGGCGGGAGACTCGCGACCAACGGCTTTTGTCGCCTTTTCCCGACGTGGGATGGAGTTGTCCACGTGACCCGCGCTCTGGTTGCAGCCGCCGCTCACGTCACTTGAGGAGCCGTCAACGGCCCGGGGGGACGGGCTATAAATAGATTATAGTTGGGGTTTAGTTGGGGTGAGATTTAGTTGGGGTTTAGTTGGGGTTTAGTTGGGGTGAGGTTTAGTTGGGGATTAGTTGGGGGTTAATTTATGTTTAGTTGGGGTTTAGTTGAGGTTTAGTTGATGTGAGGTTTAGTTGGGGTTCAGTTGGTGTTTAGTTGAGGTGAGGTTTAGATGAACCGAGGGGTTTAATCGAAGCAATGTTTAGTGACGTGACGTTTAACTGAGGTGAACTTTGGTCGAGGTTATTGAGGGGTTTAGTTGAGGTGAGGTAAAGTTTAGTCGAAGTAAGGATTTAGGTGTGAGGTTTAATTGAGGTAAAGTTTAGTCGAGGCGAGGTTTATCAATCAATCAATCAATCAATCAATCAATCAATCAATCAATCAATCAATCAATCAATCAATCAATCAATCAATCAATCAATCAATCAATCAATCAATCAATCAATCACTTTATTCATCCCCGAGGGGCAATTTAAAAGGGCGCATTACAGTAGCTTTTTAAAAAAAAAGAAAGGGCCACAATCAACGAAGAGATAAACATTCAAAGCTACTCTCTGCGCCGACCGGTCGACCGCACGAGCAGTGACCCGGCAAGGATTGGGTTGTCAGCAGCGATACAATAATAAAGCACACACAAAATGTAACACACACATCCACCACAGCATTCATCACTGTGGTGGAAGGCACAACAATTTGGCCACTCCTCCTCCATTTCCCCCCCCGTGGACAGGACCAGAGTTCAGAGTCAGTCCAGGATCGGCTCTTCCTCACCGGAGACCGCGGCTTTAGATTGTTGTAGGCCGCAGGCCGGCGGTCAAGATTTAAAGTCCCCGCCGCAGCCAGAAGCACCGTAGACTGCAGGGCCGGCGGTCGAAGCTCCCCTCCCGGGCTGATGGTAAGTCCATGCCGGCCCCGCGGTAGAAGTTGGCCGCGGGCCGGCTGTGATGGCTTCTTCTTCCCCCGGGTCCCCCACGAGGGATCCCGGGCTGTAGACGCCGCACCAGCTTGAGCTCTGCAGACCGCGACTTCAGGCTGCGACTTCAGGCTGCCGGCTGCCCCGGGCCAGCGAAACGGAGCGCTCCCCTCCAGCGAGTCCCAGCGAGGGCTCACCCGCTCCAGGCCGAGTGTCCACGCTGCGCCCGCCGCTGAAGCCCCGGGCTCTTCTCCGGGAAAGGCCGCGTCGATCCTTGATGTTAGGCCACGTGGGAGGCAACCTGGAAAAACTCGCCTCTCCATGGAGGAGGCGACCGAAGCGGTTTTCCCCACCCCCCCCCCCCACACACACACCACCCCCCACACAAGACACACAAAAAAACATTAATCACACACATGAAAACATACTAAAAAATAAAAAAAAGTTGAAAAAACTGACACACTGCTGACATGGCTGCTGCCAGAACAGCGCCCCCGGAGTTTAGTAGTGAAGTGTGAGGTTTGATTGAGTCGAGGGGTTTAATTGAGGCGAGGAGTTTAGTCGAGGTGTAGGTGAGGAGAGGATACGTGGTTGTCTGAGCTCAGGAAGGGAGACCGAGGAGCTGCTGAAGGAGATGAGAGAGACCATGTCTGGGACGCAGGGCTCAGAGGTGAGACTCCAGGGAACTTTGACATGGAGAACAGGCAGAAGATGCCGGATTAATTTAATCTCAGCGGCCTGTGAACGGGGAATATGCTGCTGCTCCTTCTCAGACCATGCACCAAAGTATCAGGTACAATGTTTGTTTTTCCAGGATGCTGACCATTTCAAAGACATTTCAAAGATATTTTTCCAAGGAAGAGTTTGAAGAAATAAGTGACTGGGAGATGCTCCGTTATAAGAACGTGAAGTGGAATTATGAAGCAGCGCTTGCCATTGGTTTGTAGAAAATATTACTTGCCTATATATTTCTTTCTTTTTTGCCAATTTCTAATGATGCATGCTGACATGAGTGTCCCCCCCCCCCCATATGCAATCTAAATAGATACGTGCTTTCTGGGAGCAAGTCCTTGGTTAGATCCGACCACCTTCCATTTCGTTCCACTGGTATATTTTGAGAATGAGACTGAGGCCGGCCGGCTTCACCCTCTGCAACGCTGCATCAATGCATGGCTCTTGTGAGTTATTTCCCCAGTCTATATCCGATGCATTTGCAACGTGGTCCCTGTTCCTCCGGCCGCCGTGAGGTTCCCGAGGTGGCAACGAGTGCATGTGTGTGTGGGACCCCGGTGAGTGTGGGCGGGAGGGAGGGTGAGGGCAGCGTCAGGAAATTGAGGCGAGACTCAAGGAACTGGAGATGATTTTTTATTAGTTTCGAGATACAGCGCGGAAACACCCTTCGGCCCACCGAGTCTGCGCCGACCAGCGATCTCTGCACATTAACAGTATCCTGCACTCACTAGGGACAATTTTCACATTTACCAAGCCAATTAACCTACAAACCTGCATGTCTTTGGAGTGTGGGAGGAAACGGAAGGTCTCGGAGAAAATCCACGCAGGTCATAGAAACATAGAAACATATAAATTAGGTGCAGGAGTAGGCCATTCGGCCCTTCGAGCCTGCATCGCCATTCAATATGATCATGGCTGATCATCCAGGTCACGGGGAGATTGTACAAACTCTGTACAGATGGCACCCGTAGCCGGGATCGAACCTGGGTCTCCGGCGCTGCATTCACTGTAAGGCAGCAACTCTACCACTGCGCCACCGTGATGGATTACAAATAAAAAACAAAATTCTGGAGTAACTCAGCGGGTCAGGCAGCATCTATGGAGGGCATGGATAGGCAACGATCTGAGTTGGGACCGTGAGAGGAGGGACTGTTGTGAGGAACCGAGGGGAAGAGGGTCTGAGTTGTGAGGGAAGAGGATTTGTGGGGAAGTGAGGGAGACTGAAAGACAGGGGGTGTCTGAGGGTAAGGGGTGAACAGTTCCTCTCACAGAACAGTGCTTCTTTCATCATCATCCCTTCCACAACAGAGCACTCTCTTCTCACCGCTCCTCCGGCAGCTTGCTCTCCTCACCGCTCCCCCTGCAGCGGCTCCCTCCTCCCGCAGCGCTCCCTCCTCACTATCCCTCCCACAGCATAGATGTCTCTCCTCAGTACCCCTGTCAGAAACCCAGGCATTCTAACCCGATGGACAGACTGGGAGAAGACCAGAATGAAGACAGAGAAAAAGACAAAGTGGGATGTGTCCCGGGTAGTTTAGTTGTAGTTTAGTTCAGAGACACAGCGTGGAAACAGGCCCTTCAGCCCATAGCGTCTGTGCCGACCAGCAACCACCCGTTCACACACTCGTTCTATGTTTGGTTCGAGATACAGTGTGGAAACAGGCCCCAGACAGCACCCATAGTCGTTGGCGCAGCAGTAGAGCTACCGCCTTCCAGTCACCCTGGTTCGATCGCGACTAGGGGTGTTTGTCTGTGCAGAGTTTGTACGTTCACCCAGTGACCTGCATGTGTTTTCCACAAGATCTTCAGTTTCCTCCCAAACTACAAAACGTACGGGTTTGTAGGTTAATTAGCTTGGTATAAATGTAAAATGTCCCCAGTGTGTGTGGGATAGTGCGGGGATCGCTAGTCGGCGTGGACTCGGTGGGCCACAGGGCTTCTTTCCACACTGTATCTCTAAACTAAACGTAGAACTAGTGTGTAAACGGGTGATCTATGGTCAGTCAGGATTAGGTGGGCCGAAGGGCCGGTTTACGTGCTAAAAACAAACAATGCTGTTATTGGACTTGCCATGGAACTACCCCCTCTCCTTGTGCCTTCAACCTCTCAAATTACAACATTGCACTCTTGCTCGGATTAAACTCCGTCTGCCATTTCTCCGGGAGAACGTGCAAACTCCGTACAGACAGCACCCGTAGCCAAGATCGAACCTGGTACTCTCGCACTCTAAGGCAGTAGTTCAATCGCTACGCTACCACGCTGCCGCACTAATGCAGAGAAACGTTGCTGGTCAGCGCGGACACGGTGGGCTGAAGGGCCTGTTTCCGCGCTGTATCTCTAAACTAAATACATACCTATTGTGAACAGGTGATCAATGGTCATCGCGGACTCGGTGGGCTGAAGGGCCTGTTTCCGCGCTGTATCTGCACTGTATCTCTAACCTAAATTAATCTGACCCATTGTGTGACTCCAGCTTTTTGTGTCTATCTTTGGTTTCAGCCAGCATCTGTTATGAGTGTTATGCACCCTCAGCTTTGGGGAACTCTGCGATACATTTCCCTTAATTCTGCGAAAGAACATTTACATTTTTAGCACTAAATTTCCTGTCACAGCTTCTGTCTACTTCCTCATATATCAAGAGGTCGTTGGGCCGCTCGAGTTTCTGCCACTTTATAAGTTATAGTGATAATGGTAATATAGAGAGCAAACTCAATGCGAGCATATATGTCAATAGGGCTTATATACACAAACAGGGAGATAATGTTGAGGCTCTATAAGACGCTGGTAAGGCTGCTTTTGGAATAGGGCACCGTCTCTGAGGAAGGATGGCTTTAAGATAGTCCAGAGGAGGCTTACAAGAACCATCCCAGGAATCAGTACGTTAACCAATGATAAGCGTTTGTTAGCACTGGGCCTGCACTCGCTGGATTTTGGAAGAATGAGGGGAGGACCTCATTGAAACATACAGATTAGTGAAAGACTTGGATAGAGTGGATGTGGAGAGGATGTTTCCACAAATGGAGAGTCTAGGTCATATCCTCAGAGTTAAAGAACATTCTACTACTATTCCTTATGACCTTACGATAGGAGCAGAATTAGACCATTTGGCCCATCAACGCAATTCAATCAGGGCTGATCTATCTTCCTCCCTCAACCCATGTTCCTGCCTTCGCCCCATAACCCCTGACACCTGTACTAATCAAGAATCTATCATTCTCATACCTTAAAAATATCTATTGACTTGGCCTCCACAGCGTTCTGTGGTATATAATTCCACAGATTTACCTCCCACTGACTAAAGAAACTCTTCCTTATCGCCTTCCCAAAAGAACGTCCAATTCTGAGGCTGTGCCTCTGGTTCTAGACACTGCCTCCAAGTCTACTCATCTGCCGGTCACCCCCTCACCTGTATCCACCTATTACTTGGCAGGCTTTGACCCGTTCACACCTGATCACACAGTTCACATAGTGTAGACGTTGGGAAGTCATCTTGCAGTTGTATAAGACGTTGGTGAGACCGCATTTAGAATATGTGTGTTCAGTGCTGGGCACCGTGTGATAGGATAGATGTTTTTAGCAGGAAAGCGTACGGAGAAGATTTATGAGGATGTTGCCAGGATTCTGTGGTAAGAGCTATAGGGGGAGGATGAGAATTCCTAGGAGTGCAGGAAGATTAGGGTGATCTTATAGAGGTGTACAAAATCATGAGAGGAATAGATCGGGTAGACACGCAGAGTCTCTTGCCCAGAGTAGGTGAATTGAGGACCAGAGGATATAGGTTTATGGTGAGAGGGGGAAAGATTTAGTAGTGATCTGAGGGGTAACTTAGTCATACAGAGGGTGGTGGGCATATGGAACAAGCTGCCAGGGGCGGTGGTTGAGTCATTGACAGTCCCAACGTTTATGAAACATACAGGTACATGGATAGGTCTGAAGAAGGGTCTCGACCCGAAACGTCGCCCATTCCTTTTCTCCAGAGATGCTGTCTGTCCCGCTGAGTTACTTCAGTATTTTGAGTCTAGGTACATGGATAGGACACGTTTGGAGGGATATGGACCAAACGTGGGCATGTGGAATTAGTGTAGCTGGGACATGTTGGCCAGTGTGGGCAGGTTGGGCCGAAGGGCCTGTTTCCATGCTGTATCACTCTATGAATATGTACCTTGCCTTTCCCGTTTTCTACTCTCTATTCCCCCAGTCTGAAGAAGGGACTGAACGGAACTGTCATTTGTAGAAACAAGGAACTGGTGATACCAGTCCACTCCATCTGCAGATCCGATGAGTTCCTCCAGCACTTTGCTTTCTAGATTAATAAAGGGACTGTTCTGCACCCACAGCTTCGGGGAACTGTTGGATATATTTTCACATAATTCTGTAAAAAGGACATTTTTATTTTTTGCACAAAATTTCCTGTTCCACTTCCTCATGAAGCAAGATGTCGTTGGGCCTCTCAAGTCCCTGACACTTCACTGTTTCCATGACTCTTACTCATACACTAGGAATAACCTACGGGGGTAAATTAAGATCAGAGGGGGAAAGCTGAAGTCGGTGGCACAGTGGGGCAGTGGTAGAGTTGTTGCCTCACAGCTCCAGATACACAGGTTCGATCCCGACTACAAGTGCTGTCTGCACATTCTTTGAGTGGGTTTTCTCCATGATCTTCGGTTTCCTCCCACACTCCAAAGACGTACATGTTTGTAGGATAATAGGCTTGGTTTAAATGTAAAATTGTCCCTAGTGTGTCGGATGGTGTTAGTGTGCGGGGATCGCAGGTCGGTGCGGACTCGGTGGGCCGAAGGGCCTGTTTCCGCGCTGTATCTCTAAACTATACATATAACCAGTGTGTGAGCGGGTGATCGATGGTCGGCGCGGATTCTGTGGGCAGAAGGGCATGTTTCCGCGCTGTATCTCTAAACTTAATGAGATCTAAAATGTGTGGGGATGGTTTTTTACCCAGAGGGTGATGGTGCCTAGGGGTGATGGTGGAGGCAGCGATGATAGTGGTGTTTTGGTGGCCTTTAGATAGGCACATGGACATGCAGGGAATGCAGAGTTCCAGATTATGTGCAGACACAGGAGATTAATTTGGCATCATGTTCGGCACAGACATTGTGGGCCGAAGGGCCTGTTCCCGTGCTGTGCTATTCTCTGTTCTAGGTTTTCACTCTCTGCTAATCCATTATAAAACTTTGCGGAGTTAGTTGGGCAAACTTGCCTTGCACAAATCCAAACATTCTTGAATCAGTAACTCAGCTGGTCAGGCAGCATCTCTGGAGAGAAGGAATGGGTGATGTTTCGGGTCGAGACCCTGCTTCAGAACTGAAACGTCACCCAATCCTTCTCTCCGGAGATGCTGCCTGCCCCGCTGAGTTACTCCAGCATTTTGTATCTATCTTCGATTTAAACCAGTATCTGCAGTTGTTTCCTACACAATTCTTGAATCAGTGCAGTCTTGTGCAAATGAGCACCCTAACCATGGCGATGTGGAACAGGAGACTGTCACACCCACTAGATTACATACCTCCAATTTGACAGGGAGGGGAGTAGCGGCCGGTGGGGAGGGGGTTACAGAGACCAGGAATAGGGTCAGAGCCAGAGTAGGTTTGCAGAGATAGAGAGGGACTCTTCCTACATTACACCACTGCCTCCACTAAATCAAAGTCATGACCCATCAGGGATGAAAGGGGTTAACTATTTGCTGATAAAGGAATACTTCCTTATTTTACTTCACTTTCCTGATGTAAATTTTCCCCTCTACACATTCGTGTTCTCCACACAGTGACGGCCACTGAGAACAAGAGTGTGCCAGTCGATAGTCCAGAAACGAACAGTGGACACAACCCAGGTACGTAATTCCTTGTCAGTCGCTTGTTCCCACAAACAACGACCTGTTTAGCTGAGTTGTAATTTTGTACAGTGTCTGATCACTGAAATACTTTGTGTATTAAGGTAACTGCAGATGCTGGCTTACACCGAAGATAGACACAAAATACTGGAGTAACTCAGCGGGACAGGCAGCATATCTGGAGAGTTTAATTTAGTTTTCTTGCTATTGAGGGAGTGCTGCAGAAGTTCACCAGGTCTGATGGAGGGTCGCGAATCCGAAAGTACAAAAACATGTTAGAGAAACTCAGCGGGTGCAGCAGCATCTATGGAGCGAAGGAAATAGGCAACGTTTCGGGCCAAAACCCATGTTGCAAGTCCGAAACGTCACCCATGCCTTCTCTCCAGAGATGCTGCTTGTCCCACTGAGTTATTCCAGAATTTTGTGTCTACCTTCGACTTAAACCAGCATTTGCTGTTCTTTGCTACACATTTTCACCAGGTTAATTCCCGGGATGACAGGACAGACATATGCTGAAAGAATAGGTTGACTGGGTTTGTATTTACTGGAATTTAGAACGATGAGAGGGGATCTTACTGAAACATCTAAAATTCTTAAGGGATTAGGCAGGAGAGATGCAAGAAAAATGTCCCCGATGTTGGGGAGTCCCGAACCAGGGGTCACAGTTTAAGTGTTAGCGGTAGGCCATTTAGGACGGAGACGAGGAAAAACGTTTTCAAACGGAGAGTTGTGAATCTGTGGAATTCTCTACCACAGAAGGCAGTGGAGGCCAATTCACTGGATGTTTTCAAGAGAGTGTTATGCCCCTGTCCCACTTAGGAAACCAGAACGGAAACCTCTGGAGATTTAGCTCTTAGGGCTAACGGGATCAAGGGATATGGGGGGAAGGCAGGAACGGGATACTGATTGTGGATGATCAACCATGATCATAATGAATGGTGGTGCTGGCTGTAAGGGCCGAATGGGATACTCCTGCACCTAGTTTCTATTATTCTATGTTATCTATGTTTATTGTCGTGTGTACCGAGATACAGCGAAAAGCTTTTGTTGCGTGCTAACCAGTCAGCGCAAAGACAACACATGATTATAATCGAAGATAGACACAAAATGCTGGAGTAACTCAACGGGACAGGCAGCATCTGTGGATACCAGAAGGGTCCCGACCCGAAATGTCACCCATTCCTTCTATTCAGAGATGCTGCTTGGCCCGCTGAGTTACACCCGCATTTTGTGTCTATCTATGGTTTAAACTAGCATCTGAAGTTCCTTCCTATACATGATTACCATTGTTCCATTTACAGTGTACAGGCACATGATAAGGGAATAATGTTTAGTGTAAGCTAAAACCAGCAAAGACTGATCAAGGATAACCTTAGGGTCATCAAAGAGGTGGTTAGTAGTTCAGCACTGCTCTCTGGTTGTGGTAGGATGATTCAGTTACCTGATAACAGCTGGGAAGAAACTGTCCCCGAATTTGAAAATCGGTGAGAAGGAATGGGTGACGTTTCGGGTCGAGACCCTTCTTCAGATTGAGAGTGAGGCGAGAGAGAGACACGGAGATAAGGAAGTGAAAGGTGTGAAAACGAGACAATGGTTATGAAGTTCTAGGAACATGTAGATAGATCATTGTTAGCGGGGAGAGGGTGACAACGAAACAAACAGAGATGAGATTTAATCAGGAGGACAGACAGACTGGTCCTATAATAGGAAAGGGGAGGGATTGAGAGAGAAGGAAAGCAAGGGTTACTTGCTTATGTTATGTTATTCATAACGCTGGAGTGTAAACTGCCCAAGTGAAATATGAGGTGCTGTTCCTCCAATTTGTGTTGGGCCTCACTCTGACAGTGGAGGAGGCCCAGTACAGAAAGGTCAGGAAGGTGTCTCTGTATCTCCCTCTCTCCTGCACCTCAGTCTGTATTGTACTCAATATTGTGAGAATTTTGAGCACCGTATCTAGCTCTGGATAGGGTCGAGAGGAGGTTTACATGAATGATCCCAGGAATTAGATGATTAACATATGGTGAGCGTTTGACGGCACTGGACCTGTACTCGCTGGGGTTTCGAATAATGAGGGGGGAACCTCTTTGAAACGTACATAATATTGAATGGTTTGGATAGAATGGATGTGGACAGGATGTTTCCACTTAACCATATAACCATATAACAATAACAGCACGGAAACAGGCCATCTCGGCCCTACAAGTCCGTGCCGAACAACTTGTTTCCCTTAGTCCCACCTGCCTGCACTCATACCATAACCCTCCATTCCCTTCTCATCCATATGCCTATCCAATTTATTTTTAAATGATACCTACGAACCTGCAGCCGCCACTTCCACTGGAAGCTCATTCCACACCCCTACCACTCTCTGAGTAAAGAAGTTCCCCCTCATGTTACCCCTAAACTCCTGTCCCTTAATTCTGAAGTCATGTCCTCTTGTTTGAATTTTCCCTATTCTCAAAGGGAAAAGCTTGATCACATCAACTCTGTCTATCCCTCTCATCATTTTAAAGACCTCTATCAAGTCCCCCCTTAACCTTCTGCGCTCCAGCGAATAAAGACCTAACTTATTCAACCTATCTCTGTAACTTAGTTGTTGAAACCCAGGCAACATTCTAGTAAATCTCCTCTGTACTCTCTCTATTTTGTTGACATCCTTCCTATAATTGGGCGACCAAAATTGTACACCATACTCCAGATTTGGTCTCACCAATGCCTTGTACAATTTTAACATTACATCCCAGCTTCTATACTCAATGCTCTGATTTATAAAGGCTAGCATACCAAAAGCTTTCTTTACCACCCTATCTATATGAGATTCCACCTTCAAGGAACTATGCACGGTTATTCCCAGATCCCTCTGTTCAACTGTATTCTTCAATTCCCTACCATTTATCATGTACGTCCTATTTTGATTTGTCCTGCCAAGGTGTAACACCTCACATTTATCAGCATTAAACTCCATCTGCCATCTTTCAGCCCATTTTTCCAAATGGCCTAAATCACTCCGTAGACTTTGGAAATCCTCTTCATTATCCACAACACCCCCTATCTTGGTATCATCTGCATACTTACTAATCCAATTTACCACCCCTTCATCCAGATCATTGATGTACATGACAAACAACAAAGAACCCAACACAGATCCCTGAGGCACCCCACTAGTCACCTGCCTCCAACCTGACAAACAGCCATCCACATTACCCTCTGGCTTCTCCCATTCAGCCACTGCTGAATCCATCTTGCTATTCCTGCATTTATACCCAACAGTTTAACCTTCTAACCAACCTTCCATGAGGAACCTTGTCAAAGGCCTTACTAAAGTCCATATAGACAACATCCACTGCTTTACCCTCGTCAATTTCCCTAGTAACCTCTTCAAAAAATTCAAGAAGATTAGTCAAACATGACCTTCCAGGCACAAATCCATGTTGACTGTTCCTAATCAGACCCTGTTTATCCAGATGCTTATATATATTATCTCTAAGTATCTTTTCCATTAATTTGCCCACCACTGAATTCAAACTAACTGGTCTATAATTGCTAGGTTTACTCTTAGAACCCTTTTTAAATAATGAACAACATGCGCAGTACGCCAATCCTCGGGGACTATTCCCGTTTCTAATGACATTTGAAATATTTCTGTCATAGCCCCGGCTATTTCTACACTAACTTCCCTCAATGTCCTAGGGAATATCCTGTCAGGACCTGGAGACTTATCCACTTTTATATTTTTCAAAAGTGTCAGTACTTCTTTTACTTTGAAACTCATAGTATCCATAACTACTCTACTCGCTTCCCTTACCTCACATAATTCAATATCCTTCTCCTTGGTGAATACCGAAGAAAAGAAATTGTTCAATATCTCCCCCATCTCTTTTGGCTCTGCAGATAGCTGCCCACTCTGTTTCTCCAATGGACCAATTTTATCCCTCGTTATCCTTTTGCTATTAATATAGCTGTAGAAACCCTTTGGATTTACTTTCACCTTACTTGTCAAAGCAACCCCATATCTTCTTTTAGCCTTTCTAATTTCTTTCTTAAGATTCTTTTTACATTCCTTATACTCCACAAGCACCTCATTTACTTCATGCTGCCTATAATTATTGTAGATCTCCCTCTTTTTCCGAACAAGATGTCCAATTTCCCTTGAAAACCAGGGCTCTTTCCAATTTTTACTGTTTCCTTTCAACCGAACAGGAACATAAAGATGCTGTACTCTTAAAATGTCCCCTTTAAATGTCCACCATTTCTCTTCTACATATTTCCCCTTGTGGGAGAGTATCGGACCAGAGGTCACAGCCTCAGAATTAAGGGATGTTCTTTTAGGAAGGAGATGTGGAGGAATATCTTTAGTCAGAAGGTGATGAATCTGTGGAATTCTTTGCCATAGATGATGTGGAGGCCAAGTCAGTGGATATATTTAAGACAGAGATAGATAGAATCTTGATTAGTACGGGTGTCAGAGGTTATGGGGAGAAGGCAGGAGAATGGGGTTAGGAGGGCGAGATAGATTGGCCATTATTGAATAGCGGAGTAGCCTTGGTGGGCCGATCTCCTAATTCTCCTCCTATCATCATGACCTTATATAGTACGACTTGCCTGGTTTGCAGGCAAACACTGAATTCTGGTACACATGGCAATTTCCAACTATACCAATAGATGGGCCGAAGAAAGGTTGTGTTGTTGGAGCTGTTCCAAAACCAAGCTGATAAAATGCTTTCTAACAGGCCCTTCAGGGGGTGGAATGGGGAGATACTCTGTTAGAATTCATAGCAAAAGGAGTATTGCGTACCTGGAGTATTGCGGAGTATTGCGTACAGTTTTGGTCTCCTAATCTGAGGAAACACATTCTTGCGATAGAGGGAGTACAGAGAAGGTTCACCAGACTGATTCCTGGGATGGCAGGACTTTCATATGAAGAAAGACTGGATAGACTCGGGTTGTACTCGCTAGAATTTAGAAGATTGTGGGGGTATCTTACAGAAACTTACAACATTCTTAAGGGGTTGGGCAGGCTAGATGCAGGAAGATTGATTACCGATGTTGGGGAAGTCCAGAACAAGGGGTCACAGTTTAAGGATAAAGGGGAAACATTTTAGGACCGAGATGAGAAAATCATTTTTTACACACAGAGAGTGGTGAATCTGTGGAATTCTCTGCCACATAAGGTAGTTGAGGCCAGTTCATTGGCTATATTTAAGAGGGAGTTAGATGTGGCCCTTGTGGTAAAGGGATCAGGGGATACGGAGAGATGTCAGGTACAGGATACTGAGTTGGATGATCAGCCATGATCATATTGAATGGCGGTGCAGGGTCGAAGGGCCAAATGGCCTACTCCTGCACTTATTTTCTATGTTTTCTATGTTGCCCTGCTAAAGAATATAATGGTACTATCTGGGACATGTGACAATAATACATTCTTCAATCTGGACTCTTGACCAAGATTATTAATTGTTCCGAGTGTGTTTCGGATAGTGCTAGTGTGCGGGGATCACTGGTCAGCATGGTCTCGGTGGGCCGAAGGATCTGTGTCTGTGCTGTATCGCTAAACTAAACTCAGAACTAGTGTGTGAATGAGTGATCGATGGTCAGCATGGATTCGGTGGGCCTAAGGACCTGTTTCTGTGCTGTATATCTAAACTAAACACAGAACTAGTGTGTGGACGGGTGATCGATGGTCGGCGCCGACGAACGGCCTGTTTCCACGCTGTATATCTAAACAAAACACAGTACTAGTGTGTGGACGGGTGATCGATGACGGCGTGGACTCGGTGGGCCGAAGGGCCTGTTTCCATGCTAAATCTCTAAACTAAACTAAGCTCTCAGCAATTTCTTGTGGTCTTGAGCAGAGCTGTTGCAAACCATGGTGTGAAGCAACCTAACAGTATTCTTTCACAATTCATGTGCAGATGTTGGTGTGAGTCAGTGGAGAAATGACGAACTTCCTTCATCTTTTGAGCAAGATGAGACATCAGTGTGCCTTATTGACCACAGCTTCAATGTAGTTGATGCAGGGTATGTTGTTGGTGATATTTATAGTCCTAAGGTCATACGTATAGGAGCACAATTAGGCCATTCAGCCCATCAAGTCTACTCCATCATTCAATCATGGCTGATCTATCTCTCCATCCTAACCCCATTCTCCTGCCTTCTCCTCATAACCCGACCACCGCACTAATCAAGAATCTATCTATCTCTGCCTTAAACATATCCACTGACTTGTGTCCTCCACAGCCGTCTGTGGCAACGAATCCCACAGATTCGCCAACCTCTGATTAAGGAAATTCCTCCTCATTTCCTTCGTAACGGAATGTCTTTTAATTATGAGGCTGTGACCTCTAGTCCTGGACTCTCCCACTAGTGGAAACATTCTCTCTACATCCACTCTATCCAAGCCTTTCACTGTTCGGTAAGTTTCAATGAGGTGCCCCTTCATCCTTCTAAACTCCAGCGAGTACAGGCCCAATGCCGACAAATGCTCATCGTATGTTGAAGCCATCATGATCATAAACCTTCTCTGGATCCTCTCCAACGCCAGTACATACCTCCTCATATATAGGGCCCTAAACTGCTCCCAATACTCCATGTGCGGTCTGACCAGCATGTTATAAAGCCTCAGCATTTTCTCATTTTATGGACACTACCTCTGAACGGTTCTTTTACCATAATCACCCTGATTAAATCTGGTTTGTTATACAATAGTTTTATTTTTAGAGATATAGAGTGGAAACAGGCCCTTCAGCCCACCGAGTCCGCGCTGACCAGCGATCCCCGCACACTAATACCATCCTACACACACAAGGGACAATTTGCTAATTTATACAAGCCAATTAACCTACAAACCTGTAAGATCATTGGAGCGTAGGAGGAAACCGGAGCATGGGGAGAACATACAAACTCTGTAAAGACAGCACCTACAGTCAGGATCGAACCCGGGGTCTGGCGCTGTGAGGCAGCAACTCTACCGCTGTGCCACTATGCCCCCCATATACCAATGCCAAACCAAATTGCCCAGTATGCTCGATTACAAGCTGCTCTTAGAAGCCATCTCAAAGACACTCTACACATTCCTTCTGTTGGTATCCAGTACCAACATTAATATCCCAGTCTACCTGCAAATTGATACCCCATGTCCTTTATCCTGCTGCAACATTATACCACCTTCCTTGCCAACCACAACATCACACATTTTCATATCACCAGAAAATTTGCAAATTATACTTTCTCCCACTGAGACACAAAGATGCAGATGCTGGAATCTGTAGCGACATCACACCTGCTGATGGAACTCAGCGAGTCAGGCAGCATTTCATGCGTTTGTAAGGTACAGTAACAGATTTAGGCCAATCGGCCCACAAGTCCACTCTGCCATTCAATCATGGCTGATCTATCTTTCCCTCTCGACCCCATACTCCTGCCTTCTCCCCATAACCACCGACCCCTGTATTAATCAAGAATCTGTCAATCCACGCCTTGAAAACACATTGACTTGGCCTCCACAGCCGTCTGTGGCAATGAATCCCACAAATTCACCACCCTCTGGCTAAAGAAATGCCTCATCATCTCCTTCCTAATTTAATTCTGAGGCTGTGCCCTCTGGCCCTAGACTCTCCCACTAGTGGAAATATCCTCTCCACATGCACTCTATCCAGGCCTTTCACTATTCGGTAAGTTTCATTGAGGCCCCATCTCATTCTTCTAAACTCCAGCGAGTACAGGCCCAGTGGCGTCAAACGCTCATCCTATGTAAACCCACTCATTCCTGGGACCATTCACGTAAACCTCCTCTGGACCCTCTGCAGAGCCGGCACATCCTTCATCAGATACGGGGCTGAAAATTGCTCACAATATTCCAAATGCAGCCTGACCAGCGCCTTATAGAGTCTCAGCATTACATCCATCAAGTCAAGTCAAGTCAAGTCAACCTTATTTGTCACATACGCATACAAGATATGCAGTGAAATGAAAGTGGCAATGCCTGCGGATTGTGTAAAAATAACAGAACAGAACCAGTATCTACATTTTAGAAAACAAATAAAAAGACACAACACAACAGTAAAGTTAGTCCCTGGTGAGATAGGAGTTTACAGTCCTGACGGCCTGTGGGAAGAAACTCCGTCTCATCCTCTCCGTTCTCACAGCGAGACAGCGGAGGCGTTTGCCTGACCGTAGCAGCTGGAACATTCCTTTGCTGGGGTGGTAGGGGTCCCCCATAATGTTGCTGGCTCTGGATCTGCACCTCCTGGTGTATAGGTCCTGCAGCGGGGTGAGTGTAGTTCCCATAGTGTGTTCGGCCGAACGCACTACTCTCTGCAGGGCCTTCCTGTCCTCGGCAGAGCAGTTCCCAAACCAGTTTGTGATGTTGCCGGACAGGATGTCTGCTACAGCCCCAGAGTAGAAGCATTGAAGGATCCTCAGAGTGCCTCTGAATTTCATGAGCTGCCTGAGGTACGTCCTCGGATGTTGTGCCCTTCTAAAGTCCACATTCAGCTCCTTTGTTTTTGTGACATTCAAGAGGAGGCTGTTGTCCTGACACCAGAGTGCCAGATCAGCCACCTCCTCTCGGTAGGCCTTTTCATCGTTATCGGAGATCAGGCCCACCACCACCGTGTCATCAGCAAATGGAGTTGGAGCTGAACCTGCCCACACAGTCATGTGTGTACAGGGATTACAGTAGGGGGCTAAGGACGCAACCCTGGTGGGATCCTGTGTTCAGGGTGAGGGTGTTGGAGGTATGTCTCTCCATCTTGACCACCTGGGGCCTGGCGGTGAGAAAGTCCAGGGCCCAGGCACACAGGGGGGTGTTGGGTCCCAATTCCAGTAGCTTCTCGGCCAGTCTGGTGGGGACTATGGTGTTGAAGGCTGAAGTGAAGTCTATGAACAGCATCCTCACGTAGCCCCCCTTCTGGCTGCCAAGGTGAGAGGGAGCAGTGTGCAGAATCCATGTCGCTTCATGTATAATGGTCACTGGAGTTTTACTGCAATCACTTTCTCTTCCAGACCGGGAGATCGGTGACTGACGGGATATCTGAGATCGGATAATGATTGGGCGATCGTTCTACCTCCTCTCCCTTCTCCAAGGTACCATCAGCAGCAACTCGGAAGTTTTTTTGGGCGAGGGGGCTTTAACTGGTTGGCTGCCAGTGACTAACAGCGTTCCGCAGGGGTCGGTGCTAGGGCCACTACGATCATTTTGCTGAACACATTTGCTCAGTCCGCCTGGACCTACCTAATCTCCCGATTTCCAAACACTTTAATTCCCCCTCCCATTCCCACACTAAACGTTCTGTCCTGGGCCTCCTCCACTGTCAGAGTAAGGCTAAATGCAAATAAGAGGAACAGCATCTCATATTTTGCTGGGGAGCTTACACCCCAGTGGTATGAATATTTATTTATCTCACTTAAAGTAAATCCTGCATTCCCTCTCTCTCCATACCCCCCCCCCCACACATGTCGCACCAGCTTCTCGTTCTCACCCAACAAACAGCTAATAATATCTTGATTTCTTTATCATCATTACTTTTTTTGCATACCTTTCATTCATTGTTCTGCGTCTCTCTACATCATCGTCTATATCTCTCGTTTCCCTCTCCCGTGACTTTCAGTCTGAAGAAGGGTCTCGACCCAAAACGTCACCCATTCCTTCTCTCCAGAGATGCTGCCTGTCCCACTGAGTTACTCCAAATTTCTGTGCCAATCTTCAGTTTAAGGCAAGACATTCTTGCAATAGAGGGAGTACAGAGAAGGTTCACCAGACTGATTCCTGGGATGTCAGGATTTTCATATGAAGAAAGACTGGATAGACTCGGCTTGTACTCGCTAGAATTTAGAAGATTGAGTGGTGATCGTATAGAAACTTACAAAATTCTTAAGGGGTCGGACAGGCTAGATGCAGGAAGATTGTTCCCGATGTTGGGGAAGTCTAGAACAAGGGGTCACAGTTTAAGGATAAGGGGGAAATCTTTTAGCACCGAGATGAGGAAAACATTTTTCACACAGAGAGTGGCGAATCTCTGGAATTCGCTGCCACAGAAGGTAGTTGAGGCAATTTCATTGGCTATATTTAAGAGGTAGTTAGATGTGGCCCTTGTGGCTAAAGGGATCAGGGGGTATGGAGAGAGGGCAGGTACAGGATACTGTTGGATAATCAGCCATGATCATATTGAATGGCGGTGCAGGCTCGAAGGGTCGAATGGCCTACTCCTGCACCTATTTTCTATGTTTCTATGTTAAACCAATATCCTCAGTTCCTTGTCAGCAGATCTATATCGGTGAGACCAAGCGGAGGCTTGGCGATTGTTTCGCCCAACACTTCCGCTCAGTCCGCATTAACCAACCTGACCTCCCGGTGGCTCAGCTCCTCACAGGTCCCACTACGTATCCGGCCTCTCTGTCCTGGGTCTCCATGGCCAGAGCGAGCAACACCGGAAATTGGAGGAACAGCACCTCATATTCCGCTTGGGGAGTCTGCATCCTGGGGGCATGAACATTGAATTCTCCCAATTTTGTTAGTCCTTGCTGTCTCCTCCCCTTCCTCAGCCGTCCTGCTGTCTCCTCCCACCCCCCAGCCTTCGGGCACCTCCTCCTTTTTCCTTTCTTCTCCCCGCCCCCCCACCCCCATCAGTCTGAAGAAGGGGTTCGTCCATAAACGTTGCCTATTTCCTTCGCTCCATAGTTGCTGCTGCACCCGCTGAGTTTCTCCAGCCTTTTTGTCTACCTTCGATTTTCCAGCACCTGCAGTTTCTTCTTAAACTCCTCAGTTCCTTCCTGTACACCACTACTCTTCACGTTGTACATTAATGATTGGGACGAGGGGATTGAAGGCATTGTGGCCAAGTTTGCAGATGATATGGAAATAGGTGGAGGGGCAGGGAGTGTAGAGAGAGCAGGACTCTGCAGAAGGACTAGGACAGGTTGGGAGAGTGGGCAGGGATGTGGCGGATGGAATATAGTGTAGCAAAGGAGGGAGCGACCCACTGTTTATTTTAAAAATCAAAACTAATTTATTTGATTACGATCACGATACAAAAAACAAAAAACCCCCAAACTGTGGTGACTCACTCTCCACCGTATTACAATATCACCAAATTATTCAGACACTACATTTCCAAACAACTATGCTACAAATAAACCAGTATATAACCATGTCCCCCTCTAACACCACCCGGGCACAGACATAACCCCGGTAATGTTGCAACCAACCGGCTCAGGCAAAGCCCTCTTCTGCCTGGCACCGTGACTCGCGGAGGGCCAGCTTGGCCAGGCCTACGAGCAACCCAACCAGGCCATCTTCAGCCTTGCCCACTCCCTAGATCCCATCACCAGTCCTTCAGTCGCTGACAGCAGAGTCACCTCCCCCTATGGACCCTAGGTGGAGTGGCTCCGGACTCTGGTAATAAGGGACACTCTGCTGGTCACAAGGAGTGACACACTGTGGGAGGGGCAATGAGGAGGGAGTGACACACTGTGGGAGGGAATGACACACTGTGGGAGGGAGTGACACATTGTGGGAGTGACTGGGAGTGACACACTGTGGGAAGGAGTGACGCACTGTGGGAGGGAGTGACACACTGGGAGTGACGCACTGTGGGAGGGAGTGACGCACTGTGGGAGGGAGTGACACATTGGGAGTGACGCACTGTGGTAGGGGCGGTGAGGAGGGAGTGACACACTGTGGGAGGGAGTGACACACTGGGAGGGAGTGACGCACTTTGGGAGGGAGTGACGCACTGTGGGAGGGTGTGACACACTGGGAGTGATGCACTGTTGGAGGGGCGGTGAGGAGGGAATGACACACTGTGGGAGGGAGTGACGCACTGTGGGAAGAGTGACGCACTGTGGGAGGGAGTGACGCACTGTGGGAGGGAGTGATACACTGTGGGAGGGAGTGACACACTGGGAGGAAGTAACGCATTGTGGCAGGGAGTGACGCACTGGGTGGGGAGTGAGGAGAGAGTGACACATTGCGGGAGGGGGGTGAGGAGGTAGTGACACACTCTGGGGGGCAATGAGGAGGGAGTGACACTGGGAGGGAGTGACGCACTGTGGGAGGTGTGGTGAGGAGGGAGTGACACACTGTGGGAGTGGATGGTTATGGGGAGTGACACACTGTGGGAGTGGGGGGTGAGGAGTGCGGCTCCACAACTACACCACCATGCTGCTCTTCTCCGCTCTGTGCACACCAGGCCCACAGCGCAGGATAAAAGGTGTGGAAAGTGAATCCAGTGAACTGACAGGGTGTTCACTGCTAAAGATTGTTCCTTCTCTCCTCAGCCGTGATGTCGGGAGAGTGGAGTTCATTCACTCCACTAGATGTGACAGCGCCGAATGGTTTGTGTGCACAGATTCCGTGTCACTACAGATACCCGTTGAATCTGAACAATAAATCACGGGCTGGAATCTGGTATAACAGTGAGACAAACAACCACATAAATGTAGCTTTACACTCTAAGAATTACAGGAAAGAATCAACAAAGTTTCGCCATCGGACCCGGCTGTCAGGAGATCTGGGAGACAACGACTGTTCCCTGGTTATAGACAACGTCACGCTGCAAGATGCAGGTCCTTATTTTTTTAGTGTTAATTTTAGAGGGAGAGATCGTTTCAACTACCACCCTGTAACACAGCTCCATGTTACTGGTAAGTGCTCAGTATAATTCATTCATTCACTCCACAGTTTCTTCCCAGATGTTATCAGGCAACTGAACCATCCTACCACAACCAGAGAACAGTGCTGAACTACTGGCGACCTCTTTGATGACCCTTGGACAGTCCGTGATCGGACTGTACAACTACTGCCTCGTCTTTCGTGGGGTAGATTGATTTACCCCCCCCCCCCCTCCAATCTTTGCACGTCCCATATCCTGGACATTTATATTTTCCAAATTTCCACTCAATGTTTTATTTAATGTTTGTGCAATATTACATACTGTGTAATAACTGGTCACGTTAATTTCATTAATTGCACATGGCACTTTCAATGCCTTGTCCTCCAGGATAAATAAAGTTCTATTGCATCTTATCTTTGCTGGCTTTACCTTTACTAAATGTCATTCCCTTATCGTGGAACTATACACTGCAAATGGCTCAATTGTAATCTGTTCACTGATAGACACAAACAGCTGGAGTAACTCAGCGGGACAAGCAGCATCGCTGGAGAGATAATGGATGACGTTTCTAGTCGAGACCCTTCTTCAGACTAGTTAGCGATAAGGGAAACGAGAGATATTGACTATGATGTGGAGAGATAAAGAACAATGAATGAAAGATGTGCAAAAAAGTACTGATGATAAAGGAAACAGGCCATTGTTAGCTGTTTGTTGGGTGAGAACGAGAAGCTGGTGCGACTTGCATGGGGAGGGATGGAGAGAGAGGGAATGCCGGGGCTTCCACAAGTTAGAGAAATCAAAATTGATTCCACTTCCCAAGCGAAATATGAGATGCTATTCCTCCAATTTGCATTTAGACTCACTCTAACAATGGAGGAGACGTAGCACATAGCAGGCAACAAAAGCTTTTCACTGTACCTTGGTACAGCTGACAATAAACTAGAATAAAACAATAGATGTTCAGCAGTGAGTGGGGAGAAACATGGACTGCACACGTTACACACAAACACACACACACACACACACACACACACACACACACACACACACACACACACACACACACACACACACACAACACACACACACACACAACACACACACACACACACACACACACACACACACACACACACACACACACACACACACACACACACACACACACACACACACACACACACACACACACACACACACACACACACACACGCACGCACCATAGCATCAGGATCCTCCTGGTTCATTTCTGGGTCATCGTGACACCTCCAGTCTTTACACTGTTATTACCAGGTTTTCATTGCCTATATATGCTCCTAATATCGACTCCATCTACACTTCACGCAGCCTGAACTAAACTAAACAATGACTGCCTTATCCTTACTGCCCTTAGTGGAGAACTCTGTCCCCATCTTCCCAATCACAGGTCATCACAAGATTCCTGATCCCCGACCTTTCCAACCTCCCCTGACCATTGTACCTCCTTTTTCAGGGATCATCCGTGTTTAGTTGAGTTTATTGTCACGTGTACCGTACAGTGAAAAGCTTTTGCTGCGTGCTAGCCAGTCAGCGGAAAGACAATACATGTTTACAATTGAGCTGCCCACAGTGTATAGCTACATGATAAGGGAATAACGTTTAGTGCAATGTAAACCTGCAAAGTCCGATCAAGGATAGTCCGAGGGTCACTAATGAGGCGAACCCCTCATTAATCCGGACCGCTCTCTGGTTATGGTAGCATGGTTCAGTTGCCTGATAACAGCCGGGAAGAGACTGTCCCTGAATCTGGAGGTGTGCGGTTTCACACTTCCATACCTTTCCCCGATAGGAGAGGGGAGAAGAGGGAGTGACCGGGGGTGAGATCTGTACTTGGTAATCTGGAGGTGTGTGTTTTCACACTTCTGTACCTTTTCCCCGATAGGAGAGGGGAGAAGAGGGCGTTAAGGGGGTGAGACTGGTCCTTCATAATCTGTAGGCGTGTGTTTTCACACTTATGTACCTTGTAAAAACATTCTTCCTCGTGTGGGACTGGGATTACCATGTGAACCGATGTATCCAGTGATATTTAACTAACAGTACCTGTTTCTGTATGTATTAGATTTCACAGATAAACCCACGATATTCTCTGCTGAAATGGTGGCAGGTCAGCCTGTGAACGTGACCTGCTCCTTCAACACCACATGTAATGGAACGACACCCACCCTAACCTGGGTCACCCCCGCTGATAAACCACCGTCAGCCCCACACAGCGTAAATCAGTGGGGAGACACTTGGACATATACTTCTGTTCTGTCCCTGACACCAGCGCTCAAACATCACGGACAAAACCTCACCTGTAGAGTCAGATATCCGAGCAGATCCTCACACTGAATGTGCAATGTAAGTACGGACATCGTTTATTGTGCAGGAACAGGAATAATCCATTAGCAGTGCTGGTACATAAGGTCATAGGCGATAGGAGCAGAATTTGGCCATCTGGCCCATCATGTCTACTCCGCCATTCAACCATGGCTGATCTATCTCCCTCCTAACCCCTTTCTTCTGCCTTCTGCCATAACCTCTGACACCCGTACAAATCAAATCAACACCAAAAGCTGGAGTAACTCAGCGGGACAGGCAGCATCTCTGGAGAGAAGGAATTGGTGATGTTTCGGGTCGAGAGCCTTATTCAGAGTGAAAGCCATGGGAAAGGGAAACGAGAGATATAGCAGGTGATGTAGAGAGATGTAGGACCTACCTGATCTCCAGTTGCTAAACACTTTAATTCACCTGGTAAACAAAAAAGCTGGCGAAACTCAGCGGGTGCAGCAGCATCTATGGGGCGAAGTAAATAGGCAATGTTTTGTGTTGAAACCCTTCTTCAGACTCTAATTCACCTTCCCATTCCCACACTGACCTTTATGTCCTAGGACTCCTCCACTGTTAGAGTGAGGCTAAACGCAAATTGGAGGAACAGCATCTCATATTTCACTTGGGCAGCTTACAGCCCAGTGGTAACTTCAGGTAGCCCTGGCATTCCCTCTCTCTCCATCCCTCCCCCACCCAAGTCACACCAGCTTCTCGTTCTCACCCTACAAACAGCTAACAACGGCCTGTTTCCTTTATCATCGTTAATGTTTTGCGTATTTTTCAGTCATTGTTCTATATCTCTGTACACCATTGCCTATATCTCTCATTTCCCTAAACATAGAACTAGCGTGTGAACGGGTGATCGAGGGTCGGCGCGGGCTGAAGGGCCTATTTTCGCACTGAATCTCTAAACTAACCTTAGAATTAGCGTGTGAACGGGTGATCGATGGTCGGCACAGACGGGGTGGGCTGAAGAGCCAGTTTTCCACACTGTATCTCTAAAGCCTGAAGACTAAAGTATTTTACAATCCAAGGTTCACCGAAAGTGTCACAAAACGGATTGCTGAGTTGTATCTGTTTGCAGACGCCCCCCAGAACCTCTCAATCACTTCCCCCGACAACGTGAACAATTCCTGGGTCAGTATAAAGGAAGGAAACTCTGCAGCGATCCTCTGCTCCGTCCACAGTTTCCCAACATCTAACCTGACGTGGAGACATCTCGGTTTCACGCTGAACACAACACGTTCGAGCAATGAGCTGTGGATGGAATCCCCTCAGCTGACACGGCAGGACGCTGGGGTCTATCGGTGTGTGGCGGAGAATGAACACGGGACAGTAGAGAGGGGTGTGACCGTCACTGTAGAATGTGAGTTGTTACAAACTGTCACGTCTAAAAAGGCAGATGGATTATGGGCCCATGAAAAATGCTGACATTCACCGCGCACACGGGCTCACTCACACCTACACACAGTCTCTCAAACACAACACACACTCACTCACACACAACACACACTCTCTCACACACAACACACACTCTCAAACACAACACACACTCTCACACACACACACTCTGTCAAACACAACACACACTCTCACACACAACGCACACTCACTCACGCACAACACACACTCACTCACACACAACACACACACTCACACACAACACCCACTCTCACACACAACACTCACTCACACACACAACACACACTCACTCACGCACACCTACACACAGTCTCCCTCTCCCTCACACACGCACTCACATTATCTCCGTCCCACACATGAACGCCATCACTCAAACACATTCTCTCAAACACATATACACACACTCACCCTCTCTCACAAACTCACCCTCACCCACACACACACACTCACTCAAACACACACACATTCTCTCTCACATGCACATACACACACACATCCTCAAGATCTCGGAGAAAACCCACGCAAGTCACGGGGAGAACGTGCAAACTCCGTACAGACAGGCACCGGTGGTCAGGAACGATCACGTGTCTCTGGCACTGTGAGGCAGCAGCTCTACCCACTGCGCCACCGTGCCGCCCACATCTACAGTATTTTGTGTTCCCCACCTGTATGTAGCCTGTCTGACCTCTGCCTGACATTGTTGGATCATATTGGTCTCTCGACCCAGAAACCCTCAATGCCTCCCTCTATGTATCGTCACTCCTCATGTTGCTTAAAACACAAAATGCTGGAGCAACTCAGTGGGTCAGGCAACATCTTTGGAGTCATAGAGTCTTACAGCGTGGAAACCTTTGGCCCAACTTGCCCACACCGGCCAATGAACCCCATCTACACTAGTCCTACCTGCCCTACTTCAACCCATATCCCTCCAAACAAGTCCAATCCATGTTACATGTCCAACTGTTTTTTAAACGTTGCAAAGGTCCCAGCCTCATCTACCTCCTCAGGCAGCTCGTTCCATACACGCACCATCCTCTGCATGAAAAACAGTTACCCCTCAGGACCCGTTAAATCTTCTCCCCTCTCATCTTAAACCTAGCGTACTCAATCTCTCCCTATAGTCTGAAGAAGGGTCTCGACCCGAAACGTCACCGATTCCTTATCTCCAGAGATGCTGCCTGTCCCGCTGAGTTACTCCAGCTTTTTGTGTCTACGCGAATACAGTTGTACCATCCACTGTGTACACATACAAGATAAGGGAATAACGTTTAGTGCAAGAAAAAGCCAGTACAGTCCTACCAATGATAGCACAATAGTAATTCAGGACTGCGCTCTGGTTGTGGTAGGATGATTCAGTTCTGATATCAGCCGGAAAGAAACTGTCCCTGAAACTGGAGGTGTGCGTTTTCACACTGCTGTACCTCTTGCCCGATGGGAGAGGAGAGAAGAGGAAGGGGAGCGACTCGTCCTTGATTATGCTGCTGGCCTAAGAAGAACCCAATTATTCACAATACAATAAGAATTTGGAAACAAATAAAATTATCCTTGAAATTAAATAATCTATCAGTACTAACCCCACTATTGAACAACCCTGCATTCAAACCATCTCTTATCGACAACACATATAAACAATGGGATAGACTGGAGATTAGGAAAGTAGGAGATATGTATGAATTGAGCAAATTGTTATCATTTCAACAATTAAAATCAAAATAAAAACTGAATGATAATCAATATTTTAAATATATACAGGTATGTGACTTTATGAAGAAATATACACATAGATTTCAAACTATATTTTAGACCCTTTAGAAGAAGCAATGAATATTAAGGCTGATTCAAAAAAACTTGTATCATACTTTTATAATAATATATTAAATAGAGAATTACCCTCAACAGAGTCACTAAGATAAGATTGGGAACAGGAACTAATGATAAAGATGCCGAAAGATAGAAGGGAAAAGTATCTGATGAACACACATAATTGTTCCATTAATGCAAGACATAATTTAATTCAATTTAAATTATTAAATAGACTATATTATTCAAAAACGAGGTTGAATAAATTCTACCCAAACGTCTCTCCCAGATGCGAGAAATGTTTGTTTCAAAATGCTAATATAACACATTCATTTGTAGGATGTACAAAGTTGAATACATTTTGGAGCGATATATTCGATAAATTTACAAAGCTTTTCAAGACAAGAATAGAACCTAATACGGAATGAACTATATTTGGAATAATAGTAGAAGATATCAATTTAAATAAAGACCAAAACGTTTTTTTCATTATGGGTTAATAATTGGAAAGAAATTCATACTGAAATTTTGGAAAAATTACAGCTATACCAACTGTTAAAATATGGATTAGGAATATGATGGACATAGCACACCTTGAAGAAATGACACTCCGACTAATAGATAAATATGACCAATTCTTAAGGAGTTGGTCCCCTTTCATCGACTTTTTGGAATCATGTGATGCAGCGGTACCGTAAAGATTACTGATTTCAGGTCAGGTCGTGGATAGATTTACATCTCCGAATAAAGATTTGAAAATTTCTTTTTTATGGGTCTCCTATTTCTACTTTCTACTCTTTCTTTTCTTATATACACACTTCGCGTTTTTCTATTTTCTACTATCTATTATTCCTCTTTTCCTTCTCTCTATTGTTTTTTTCCTGTCTTTCTTACTTCCTTTTTTCAAACATAAAACTAGAGGTTGTACATAGAATGTATTACGTTATGACATAGTTGGCACCTAAAATTAGGTTCCACTGTATTGTTTTGTATTGTATTAACTTCTAATAACATTTTTTTAAAGATAGCACAATAGTAATTCAGGACTGCGCTCTGGATGTGGTAGGATGGTTCAGTTGCCTGATAACAGCCGGAAAGAAACTGTCTCTAAATCTGGAGTTATGCGTTTTCACACTTCTGTACCTCTTGCCCGATGGGAGAGTGGAGAAGAGGAAGTGGAGCGACTCGTCCTTGATTATGCTGCTAGCCTTGCCGAGTCAGCGTGAGGTGTAGATGGAGTCAACCGGCCAACGTGTCCCATCTATATAGGGGATCTTATAACAACCTACAAAATTCTTAAGGGGTTGGCCAGGCTAGATGCAGGAAGATTATTCCCGATGTTGAGGAAGTCCAGAACAAGGGGTCACACAGTTTAAGGATAAGAGGGAAATCTTTTAGAACCGAGATGAAAAAAACATTTTTCACACAAAGAGTGGTGAATCTGTGGAATTCTCTGCCACAGAAGATAGTTGAGGCCAGTTAATTGGCTATATTTAAGAGTGAGTTAGACGTCGCCCTTGTGGCTAAATGGATCAGGGGGTATGGAGTGAAGGCAGGTACAGGATACTGAGTTGGATGATCAGCCATGGTCATATTGAATGGCGGTGCAGGCTAGAGAGGCTGAATAGCCTTTACTCCTGCACCTATTGTCTATGTTTGGAGGGATATGGGCCATATACGGCAGATGGCACTGGTGTATCTGGGACATGTTGGCCGGTGTGGGCAAATTAGGCCGAAAGGCCTGTTTCTACACTGTCACCCGATGACTCCAACTCTCGTCGGAAAGAGGAGGAGAACCTCTTCAAAGTAGACATATCTTGAGGAGATTTTGCAGAGGAGCAGACGAAATGTGTCGGAAGGAACTGCAGGTGCTGGTTTAAACCAAGGTTAAACACAAAGAATTGGAGATACTCAGATGGTCAGGCAGCATCTCTAGAGAGAAGGAATGGGTGACGTTTTGGGTCGAGACCCTTCTGCAGACTGGTCAAATCCACACTGCATAGTTTCTCTCCGTATTGTCCTGTTTGACATGTGGAATTCTGCCGTGTGAACATGTTTAAACCTTTGTTTGTCTTTAGATGCTCCGCGGAATCTCTCAATAACTTCCCACGACAACGTGAACAGTTCCCGGGTCATTGTAAAGGAAGGACACTCTGCAGCGATCCTCTGCTCCGTCCAGAGTTTCCCAACATCTAACCTGACGTGGAGACATATCGGTGTCACGCTGAACACAACACGTTCCAGCAACGAGCTGTGGATGGAGTTCCCTCAGCTGACACGGCAGAATACTGGGGTCTATCAGTGTGTGGCGGAGAATGAACACGGGACAGCAGAGAGGGATGTCACCCTCACTGTAGAATGTGAGTAGATACACACTGACATGTCCCTCGAAACATCATAAGGTCATAAGTGATAGGAGCAGAATTAGATGGCCGATTGACCAAGTCTACTCCACCATTCAATAATTGCCGATCCATCTCTCCCTCCTAACCCCATTCTCCTGCCTTCTCATAGAGTTATAGAGCCTCAAAGTCATAGTCACAGAGAGCGATCCAGTGTGGAAACAGGACTTCGGCTCAACTTACTATATTAGTCTCAGCTATATTATCCCACCGGCCCACGTTTGGCCCATATCCCTCCAAACCTGTCCTATATACGTACCTGTCTGTGTCTTAAACACTGGGATAGTCCCTGCCTCAACTACCTCCTCTGACAGCTCGTTCCCTATACCAACTATCCCGCTGTATGAAAACGTCACCACCTAGATTCCTATTAAATCGTTTCCCCTTCACATTAAGCCAATGTCCTCTGGTCCTCGATTCCCCTACTCTGGGCAAGAGACTCTGTGCGTCTACTCGATCTATTCCTCTCATGATATTATACACCTCTATAAGTTCACCCCTCATCCCCCTGCGCTCTATGCAGAATAGAGTCCCAGCCTGCTCAACCTCTCCCTATAGCTCAGGGCCTCGCGTCCTGGCCACATCCTCATAAATCTTCTCTGTACCCTTTCCTGCTTGACAACACCTTTCCTTTATTTCCTCTCTCCTGTTCTAAGACGAGGAAGATTAGATAACATTATTTGAAGCATTGTGTGCAGTTCTGGTGACCTCATTGCAGGAAGGATGTGGTGAGGGTGCAGAATGCTGCCTGGATTACTGAGTATTAGCAATAAGGAGTTTTAAGGAGGGCACACAGTGGTCCAACGGTAGAGTTGCTGCCTCACAGCACCAGAGAGCCGGGTTCGATCCTGACTACGGGTACTTGTCTGTCGGCAGTTTGTAAGTTCACCTCAGATTCAGATTCAGATTCAGATTCAAACTTTATTGTCATTGTTCAGTGTACAGTACAGAGACACCGAAATGCAGTTAGTTAACATCTCCCTGGAAGAGCGACATAGAATCTGAGCAATAAATATATATATGTACATACATCATAGTAGTGCAATTTTTTCTGGTGGAAGGAGTATCCGGGGAGGGGGGGGGGTGGGGGGGGGGGGGGCACTGGCAATCACCGAGGAACAGAGTTGAGTAATGAAACAGCAGCAGGGAAGAAGCTGTTCCTGGACCTGCTGGTCCGGCAACGGAGAGACCTGTAGCGCCTCCCGGATGGTAGGAGGATAAGCAGACTGTGTCTGGAGTGAGAGCAGTCCTTGGCGAAGCTGAGCGCCCTTCGCAGACATCGCTTGCTTTGGACATACTCAATGGAGGGGAGTGAGGAACCGGTGATGCGTTGGTCAATTTTCACCACCCTCCGCAGTGCTTTCTGGTCGGAGACAGAGCAGTTGCCATACCATACTGTGATACAGTTGGTAAGGATGCTCTCGATGGTGCAGCGGTAGAAGTTCACCAGAATCTGTGGAGACAGATGGAGCATCTTCAGTCTCCCCAGGAAGAAGAGACGATGGTGAGCCTTCTTGACCAGAGTTGAGGTATTGTGGGTCCAAGAGAGGTAATCGGAGATGTTGACCCCCAGAAACCTGAAGCTGGAAACACGTTCCACCTCCGTCCCGTTAATATGGATGGGGGTGTGCGTGCCACCCCTAGACTTTCTGAAGTCCACAATGAGCTCCTTGGTCTTCTTGGCGTTACGGGCCAGGTTGTTGTCAGCGCACAATGCTGCTAGGAGCTGGACCTCCTCCCTATTGGCTGACTCATCGTTGGTGCTGATGAGGCCAATCATCGTTGTATCATCTGCATACTTGATGATGGTGTTAGTACCATGTACATGTGTGCACCTCATGATCTACGTGGGTTTTCTCCGGGTGCTCCGGGTTCCTCCCACACTCAAGTCGTACAGGTTTGTAGGTTAATTGACTTGGTAAATTGTAAATTGTCCCTAGTAAGCGCCTTGAGTATTAGAAAGGCGCTATATAAATCCCATCCATTATTATTATTATTAGTGTGTGTGGGATCGTGTGAGTGTGCGGGGATCGCTGGTTGGTGCGGACATGGTGGGCCGAAGGGCATATTTCTTTGCTTTATCTCTATACTAAACTAAACTAAAGATGGTGGAAAGATTTGTATTGTTTTCTACCGAGTTGATAAGTTCATAAGTGAAAGGAGCAGAATTAGGCCATTCGGCCCATCATGTCTACTCTGCCATTCAATCATGGCTGATCTATCTCTCCCTCCCAACCCCATTCTCCTGTCTTCCCATAACCCCTGACACCCGTACTAATCAATAATCTATCTATCTCTGTCTTAAAAATAACCACTGACTTGTCATCCACCGCCGTCTGTGGCAATGAATTCCATAGCCTCGCAGTTCAAAGGCTGAGGGGAGACCTGAGAGAAATATATTAAATTATGAGATGCATAGAGAAGGTAGACACTCAGAATCTTTTTCCCATGGTGCTAATGTCAAGGTTGAGAGGGCAGAGCTTTAAGGTGAGAGGGGAAAATTGAAAAGGAGATGTGCGGGGCAAGTTTTACAATACAATACGACATGATATAACTTTATTGATCCCAGGAGGGAAATTGATTATCCAACATCATTGGACAAAGTCAGCATGGATTTACAAAAGGTAAATCATGTCTGACGAATCTTATAGAATTTTTCGAGGATGTAACTAGTAGCGTGGATAGGGGAGAACCAGTGGATGTGGTGTAACTGGACTTCCAGAAGGCTTTCGACAAGGTCCCACATAAGAGATTAGTTTACAAACTTAAAGCACACGGCATTGGGGGTTCAGTATTGATGTGGATAGAGAACTGGCTGGCAAACAGGAAGCAAAGAGTAGGAGTAAACGGGTCCTTTTCACAATGGCAGGCAGTGACTAGTGGGGTACCGCAAGGCTCAGTGCTGGGACCCCAGCTATTTACACTATATATTAATGATCTGGATGAGGGAATTGAAGGCAATATCTCCAAGTTTGCGGATGACACTAAGCTGGGGGGCAGTGTTAGCTGTGAGGAGGATGCTAGGAGACTGCAAGGTGACTTGGATAGGCTGGGTGGGTGGGCAAATGTTTGGCAGATGCAGTATAATGTGGATAAATGTGAGGTTATCCATTTTGGTGGCAAAAACAGGAAAGCAGACTATTATCTAAATGGTGGCCGACTAGGAAAAGGGGAGATGCAGCGAGACCTGGGTGTCATGGTACACCAGTCATTGAAAGTGGGCATGCAGGTGCAGCAGGCAGTGAAGAAAGCGAATGGTATGTTAGCTTTCATAGCAAAAGGATTTGAGTATAGGAGCAGGGAGGTTCTACTGCAGTTGTACAGGGTCTTGGTGAGACCACACCTGGAGTATTGCGTACAGTTTTGGTCTCCAAATCTGAGGAAGGACATTATTGCCATAGAGGGAGTGCAGAGAAGGTTCACCAGACTGATTCCTGGGATGTCAGGACTGCCTTATGAAGAAAGACTGGATAGACTTGGTTTATACTCTCTAGAATTTAGGAGATTGAGAGGGGATCTTATAGAAACTTACAAAATTCTTAAGGGGTTGGACAGGCTAGATGCAGGAAGATTGCTCCCGATGTTGGGGAAGTCCAGGACAAGGGGTCACAGCTTAAGGATAAGGGGGAAATCCTTTAAAACCGAGATGAGAAGAACTTGTTTCACACAGAAAGTGGTGAATCTCTGGAACTCCCTGCCACAGAGGGTAGTCGAGGCCAGTTCATTGGCTATATTTAAGAGGGAGTTAGATGTGGCCCTTGTGGCTAAGGGGATCAGAGGGTATGGAGAGAAGGCAGGTACGGGATACTGAGTTGGATGATCAGCCATGATCATATTGAATGGCGGTGCAGGCTCGAAAGGCCGAATGGCCTACTCCTGCACCTATTGTCTATGTTTGGAGGGATATGGGCCATACGCGGGCAGGTGGCACTAGTGTATCTGGCACATGTTGGCCGGTGTGGGTAAATTAGGCCGACAGGCCTGTTTCCACACTATCACCCTATGGCTCAAACTCTCGTCGGAAAGAGGAGGAGAACCTCTTCAAAGTAGACATATCTTGAGGAGATTACGCAGTGGAGCAGACAAAATGTGTAGGAAGGAACTGCAGGTGCTGGTTTAAACCAAGGTTAAACACAAAGAATTGGAGATACTCAGATGGTCAGGCAGCATCTCTAGAGAGAAGGAATGGGTGACGTTTTGGGTCGAGACCCTTCTGCAGACTGGTCAAATCCACACTGCATAGTTTCTCTCCGTATTGTCCTGTTTGACATGTGGAATTCTGCCGTGTGAACATGTTTAAACCTTTGTTTGTCTTTAGATGCTCCGCGGAATCTCTCAATAACTTCCCACGACAACGTGAACAGTTCCCGGGTCATTGTAAAGGAAGGAAACTCTGCAGCGATCCTCTGCTCCGTCCAGAGTTTCCCAACATCTAA
The DNA here is from genome assembly GCF_010909765.2 of Amblyraja radiata. Taxonomy (NCBI): domain Eukaryota; kingdom Metazoa; phylum Chordata; class Chondrichthyes; order Rajiformes; family Rajidae; genus Amblyraja; species Amblyraja radiata. The sequence goes on along the minus strand of NW_022630530.1, from coordinate 98,458 downwards.
CCTGACGTGGAGACATCTCGGTGTCACGCTGAACACAACACGTTCCAGCAACGAGCTGTGGATGGAGTTCCCACAGCTGACACGGCAGGATGCTGGGGTCTATCAGTGTGTGGCGGAGAATGAACACGGGACAGCAGAGAGGGATGTGACCCTCACTGTAGAATGTAAGTAGATACACACTGACATGTCCCTCGAAACATCATAAGGGCATAAGTGATAGGAGCAGAATTAGATGGCAGAATGGCCAAGTCTATTCCACCATTCAATCATTGCTGATCCATCTCTTCCTCCTATCCCCATTCTCCTGCCTTCTCATACAGTTATAGAGCCTTAAAGTCATAGTCACAGAGAGTGATCCAGTGTGGAAACAGGCCCTTCGGCTTAACTTACTATCAACAGCCTACACGTCTCAGCTATATTAGTCCCACCGGCCCACGTTCGGCCCATATCCCTCCAAACCTGTCCTATCCAGGTACCTGTCTGTTTCTTAAACACTGGGATAGTCCCTGCCTCAACTAACACCTCTGGCAGCTCTTTCCATATACCAACTACCCGCTGTTTGAAAACGTCACCATCTAGATTCCTATTAAATATTTTCCCCTTCACATTAAGCCTATGTCCTCTGGTCCTCGATTCCCCTACTCTGGGCAAGAGACTCTGTGCGTCTACCCGATCTATTCCTCTCATGATATTATCCACCTCTATAAGATCACCCCTCATCCTCCTGCGCTCTATGCAGAATCGAGTCCCAGCCTGCTCAACTTCTCCCCATAGCTCAGGGCCTCGCGTCCTGGCCACATCCTCATACATCTTCTCTGTACTCTTTCCTGCTTGACAACACCTTTCCTTTATTTCCTCTCCTCTTCTACGATGAGGAAGCTTAGATAAAATTATTTGAAGCATTGTGTGCAGTTCTGGTCACCACATTACAGGAAGGATGTGGTGGGGGTGCAGAATGGATTACAGAGAATTAGCAGTAAGGAGTTTTAAGGATGGCACACAGTGGTCCAACGGTAGAGTTGCTGCCTCACAGCACCAGAGAGCCGGGCAATCACCGAGGTACAGAGTTGAGTAATGTAACAGCCGCAGGGAAGAAGCTGTTCCTGGACCTGCTGGTCCGGCAACGGAGAGACCTGTAGCGCCTCCCGGATGGTAGGATGATAAACAGACTGTGTCTGGGGTGAGAGCAGTCCTTGGCGATGCTGAGCGCCCTCCGCAGACATCGCTTGCTTTGGACAGACTCAATGGAGGGGAGGGAGTAACCGGTGATGAGTTGGGCAGTTTTCACCACCCTCCGCAGTGATTTCCAGTCGGAGACAGAGCAGTTGCCATACCATACTGTGATACATTTGCTAAGGATGCTCTCGATTGTGCAGCGGTAGAAGATCACCAGAATCTGAGGAGACAGATGGACCTTCTTTAGTCTCCTCAGGAAGAAGATACGCTGGTGAGCCTTATTGACCAGAGTTGAGGTATTGTGGGTCCAAGAGAGGTCATCGGAGATGTTGACCCCCAGAAAGCTGAAGCTGGAAACACGTTCCACCTCCGGCCCGTTAATATGGATGGGGGTGTGCGTGCCACCCCTAGACTTCCTGTAGTCCACAATGAGCTCCTTGGCCTTCTTGGAGTTACGGGCCACGTTGTTGTCAGCGCACAGTTCTGCTAGGAGCTGGACCTCCTCCCTATAGGCTGACTCATCGTTGTTGCTGAAGAGGCCAATCATCGTTGTATCATCTGCATACTTGATGATGGTGTTAGTACCATGTACAGGTCTGCACCTCATGATCTACGTGGGTTTTCGCCGGGTGCTCCGGTTTCCTCCCACACTCAAGTTGTACAGGTTTCTAGGTTAATTGGCTTGGTATCAGTGTAAATTGTCCCTAGTGTGTGTAGGATAGTGTAAGTGTGCGGGGATCGCTGGCTGGTGCGGTCATGGTGGGCCGAATGGCATATTTCTTTGCTTTATCTCTAAACTAAATAAAACTAAAGATGGTGGAAAGAATTGTATTGTTTTCTATCGAGTTGACAAGATCATAAGTGAAAGGAGCAGAATTAGGCCATTCGGCCCATCGAGTCTATTTTGCCATTCAACCATGGCTGATCTATCTCTCCCTCCTAACCCCATTCTCCTGCCTTATCCCCATAACCCCTGACACCCGCACTAATCAACAATCTATCTATCTCTGTCTTAAATATATCCACTGACTTGGCCTCTACTGCCGTCTGTGGCAATGAACCACCCAGCTCAAAGGCTGTGGGAAGGCCTGATAGAAATATATAAATCTGTGTGATGCATAGAGAATGTAGACAGTCAGAATCCTTTTCCCATGGTGCCAATGTCAAGGTTGAGATGGCAGAGCTTTAATGTGAGAGGCGAAAATTGTAAAAGAGATGTGCGGGGCAAGTTTTACAATACAATACGACATGATATAACTTTATTGATCCCAGGAGAGAAATTGATTTGCCAACACACATGAAACATGAAATGAAAGCGACGAGTGGAAAGGATTGGGAGATGTGCAAAGCTTACGTGGGAGGGGGGTGGGGAGGGGAGTCTGTCTCAGTCTACCCCACGACAGAAGGGGGAGGAGTTGGACAGTTTGATAGCCACAGGGAAGAAGGATCTCCTGTGGCGTTCTGTGCTGCATCTTGGTGGAACCAGTCTGTTGCTGAAGGTGCTCCTCAGGTTGATCAATGTGTCACGGAGGGGGTGAGCTGTATTGTCCAGGATGCTCCACAGTTTAAGGAGCATCCTCCCCTCCAAGACCAACCTCCCGTGAATCCAACAGCCCCCCAGGACAGAGACGGCCTTCCTGATGAGTTTGTTGATCCCGTTGACATCCGCATCCTTCGCCCTGTTGCCCCGGCACACGGCAGCAAAGAAGATGGCACTGGCCACCACCGATTGGTAGAACATCTGCAGAATCTTGCTGAATGTTGAAGGAGTGGAGCCTTCTCAGAAAACTCTGTCCCTTCATGTACAGGGCCTCAGCGTTCTTGGGTCCGTCCCGTTTACTGAAGATAGACACTAAATGCTGGAGTAACTCAGCGGGACAGGCAGTATCTCTGGAGAGAGGGAATGGATGACGTTTCGGGTTGAGACCCTTCTTCAGACTGATGGTATTTGTTCTCCCTGGTAAACTGTTGAACAGACCATGGATAGTATCTACAACACGCTGCCAAGGGCGGTGATGGAGGCAGATAGGACAGTTCCTTCTCTCCAGAGATGCTGCCTGTCCCGCTGATTTTACTCCAGCATTTTGAGTTTGATCTCCTAGAAACATAGAAAAAGTTGGCCATTCGGCCTCAAGCCAGCACCGCCATTCCTCCTCATTCCACATATCCATGTAGTAGATCATGGCTGATCTACAAAAATCAGTACCCCCGTTCCTGCTCATTCCACATATCCCTTGATTCCTTTAGCCCTAAGTTCTAAATCTATCCCGGTCTTGAAAAAAATCCAGATAATTGGCCTCCACTGCCTTCTGTGGCAGAGAATTCCACAGATTCATAACTCTCTCTTGTCTTCTTCCTCCCTCTCCAGATGCGCCGGAGATTTCCTGGGATTCGGGATGCATTCGCACACCTGTGAGTGTCACCTGTGTGTGTGCGGCCAGGTGCAACCCACCAGGAGAGCTCACCTGGCTCCTCCCCCTCGCCAACATCAGCGGAAACCAACCCCGCGGACGTCTCCACACCTGGCAGGTGGCAAGCGAGCATATGGTGAATGGTTCCCTCACCCTGAGAGGGGGTGATGGAGGGGAGGACGTGATGGCCTTGTGCTCAGTCCGTAACCGACACGGAGAAGCCTTGTTCAAGGTGTATCTGTCGATGGAAGGTGAGGACATCTCTGGGGGAGGGAAGTCATCGAGCCATAGTCATGGCCGTAATGTGTAGGAAAGAACTGCAGATGCCTCGGTTTAAATCGAAGGTAGACACAAAATGCTGGAGTAACTCAGCAGGGACAGGCAGCATCTCTGGAGAGAAGGAATGGGTGACGTTTCTGGGTTGGTCTGAAGAAGGGTCTCGTCCTGAAACATCACCCATTCCATCTCTCCAGAGGTGCTGCCTGTCCCTGCTGAGTTACTCCAGCATTTTGTGTCTGACATAGTCATAGTCATAGTGTCAGAATCATTCAGTGTGGAAACAGGCCCTTCGGCCCAACTTGCCCACACCAGCCAACGTGCCCCATCTACACGTGTCCCATCTGCCTGCACTTGGTCCAAATCCCTCCAAACCTGACCTATCCATGTACCTGTCTAACTGTTTCGTATATGTTGGAATAGTCCCAGCCTCAACTACCTCCTCTGGCAGCTCGTTCCATACACCCACCTGTGAAAAAGTCACCACTCAGATTCCTATTAAATATTTTCCCGCTCACCTTAAACCTATATCCTCTGGTGTCCGATTCCCCTACTCTGGGCAAGAGACTCTGTGCATCTACCCGATCTATTCCTATCATGATTGTATACACCTCTATAAGACCATGCTACGGTTTAGATTATTGTCACGTATACCGAGGTACAGTGAAAAGCATTTGTCAAATGCTATCCGCACAAAATTGCAGAAAGTAGCGGACGCAGCCCAGACCATCACACAGACCAATCACCCTTCCATCGACTCCATCTACACCTCACGCTGCCTCGGCAAGGCCAGCAGCAAAATCAAGGACAAGTCACACCCCCGGTCACTCCCTCTTCTCCCCTCTCCCATCGGGCAAGAGGTACAGGAGTGTGAAAACGAACGCACACACACACACCTCCAGATGCAGGGACAGTTTCTTCCCGGCTGCTATCAGGTAACTGAACCATCCTACCACAACCAGAGAGCAGTCCTGAACCACTATCTTCCTCATTGGTGACCCTCGGGCTATCCTTGATTGCACTCTGCTGGCTTTACCTTGATCTAAATGTAATTCCCTTTATCATGTATCTGTACACTGTGGACGGCTCGATTGTAATCATGTATTGTCTTTCCGCTGACTGGATAGCACGCAACAAAAGCTTTTCACTGTACCTTGGTACACGGGACAATAAACTAAACTGTAAAAACTGAAAACACATCTGGTTGTTCTTACAGGAAAGAGTTTCAATATTTGGATCGCAGTTTTGCTTACAGCAGGGATAATACTGATCGCTGAGCTAGCTGGAATCCTCATCTACAAGTATATACAGCGGTAAGTGTAAATAAATCCACATTTTTATTTCCAAATCTATCCCTTTATTATCTGCTTTTTATAACTGCTTCTGTCATGCTAACGGGTCAGCCAGCAGCTCTGTGGAGAACATGGACAGGTACAAAGTGCTGGAGTAACTCAGCGGGTCAGGCAGCATCTCTGTGGAGAACGTGGACAGGTACAAAGTGCTGGAGTAACTCAGCGGGTCAGGCAGCATCTCTGTGGAGAACGTGGACAGGTACAAAGTGCTGGAGTAACTCAGCGGGTCAGGCTGGCAGCATCTTTGTGGAGAACGTGGACAGGTATAAAGTGTTGGAGTAACTCAGCGGGCCAGGCAGCATCTCTATGGAGAACGTGGACAGGTATAAAGTGTTGGAGTAACTCAACGGGTCAGGCAGCATCTCTGTGGAGAACGTGGACAGGTACAAAGTGCTGGAGTAACTCAGCGTGTCAGGCAGCATCTCTGGAGATTAAGGAATAAATGATATTTCGCGTCGGGACCTTCTTCAAACTGAAAGGTTGAGAGAGCCTGAACAAAACAGCCGGCAACAAATGACCTTTGGATTATTGTGAGTCCTTTTGGACACATATCTGAGGAAGGATGTGCTGGCTGTGGAGAGGGTCCAGATGTGATTTACGAGAATGATCCCGGGAATGAGTGGGTTAACATATAATGTGCGTTCGACAGCACTGGGCCTGTACTCGCTGGAGTTTAGAAGGATGAGGGGGTACCTCGTTGACATTTAAAGAATAGTGAAAGGCCTGGATATAGTTGATGTGGAGAGGATGTTTCCACTAGTGGGAGAGTCTATGACAAGCGGGCACAGTCTCAGAATTAAAGATCGTTCTTTTTGGAAGCAGATGAGAGGAATGTCTTTAGTCAGAGGGTGGTGAATCTGCGGAATTCTTTGCCACAGACGGCTGTGGAGAACACAAGCCGGTGGATATTTTTAAGGCAGAGATAGATAGATTGTTGATTAGTACAGGTGTCAGGGGTTATGGGGAGAAGGCAGGAGAATGGGGTTAGGAGGGAGAGCTAGATCGGCCATGATTGAATGGTGGAATAGACTTGATGGGCCGAATGGCCTAATTCTGCTCCTATCATTAATCACCTCATAATCTTATGACCAACTTCTAATACAATTGCAACTTTGACTTGGACTCTGTTGATGTGCAGATGTGCTGTAAACTTGCTGTGATCTTCTGTTGCTCCAGGAGGGAAGATGTGACAATGGAGAAGGCTTCAGGAAACCAAGACACCAATGTGATCTACTGCCCACACTCTTCCACCAATCAGGTAGTGGGTCTCTGCATTTAATCTCAACTACAGATGATACAAAAGTGGACACTAAAATCTGGAGTAACTCAGCGGGACAAGCAGTATCTCTGGAGGTACATGGATAGGACAGGTTTGGAGGGATCTGGACCAAACGCAGGCAGGAGGGACCAGTGCAGCTGGGACATGTTGGCCGGTGTGGGCAAGTTGGGCCAAAAGACTTGTTTGCACGTTGTATCACTCTATGACTCTAAATAGACGATGATGTGGAGAGATAAAGAACAATGAATGAAAGATATGTAAACAGGAAACAGGCCACTGTTAGTGGTTTGTTGGTTGAAAATGAGAAGCTGGTGCGGCTTGGGTGGGGGAGGGATGGAGAGAGAGAGAATACTTGGGCTACTTCAAGTTAGATAAGTCAATGTTCATACCACTGGGATGTAAGCTGCCCAAGCGAATTATAAGATGCTGTTCCTCCAATTTGCATTAAGCCTCATTCTGACAATGGAAGAGACCGAGAAAATAAAGGTCAGTGTGGGAATGGGAGGGAGAATTAAAGTGTACAGCAATGGGGGGTATGAATATTGAATTTTCTTACTGTGTGAGTGGGAGAGAGAGAGAGTAGGTGTGAGTGTGAGAGAATGTTTGAGAGAGGGAGACAGTTCGAGAGGGGGAGAGAGTTTGTGTGAAACTGAAAGTGTGAGAGAGAGTGCGTGAGTGTGACAGAGAGAGTGAGAGTGAGAAAGATAGTGAGAGTGTGTGAGAGGAGAATATAAACAACATGGCTGAACCTGGGTGTGTGTGAGTTCAGGAGTTGTGAACCTTGCCGCTGATGGTATTAATTCCGGGACCACAGCGCCCACTGCTCTGTACTAAACCCACAACTGCCTGTCTGCTTCCCTTTCATTCCAGAGCGCGGAGAGTGGAGAGGACAGGCAGGCCTCAGAGGAGCTGAAAGGAGGAGGGGAATCGAGAGAGGGGGAAGAGCAAGCGGTCGTGTACGCCAACCTGCGGGAGCTGCCGAGCAGCGGAGACACCGTGCACAGTGGCGAGATGGTGGAATACGCTGAGCTCTGGTTCCAGTCCAAGCAGGGGGAGGGGTAGAAATATTGAAACATAGACAATAGGTGCAGGAGTAGGCCATTCGGCCCTTCGAGCTTGCACCGCCGTTCAATATGATCATGGCTGATCATCCAACTCAGTATCCTGTACCTGCCTTCTCTCCATAACATATAACCATATATAACCATATAACAATTACAGCACGGAAACAGGCCATCTCGGCCCTTCTAGTCCGTGCCGAACACTTATTCTCCCCTAGTCCCATCTACCTGCACTCAGACCATAACCCTCCATTCCTTTCCCATCCATATAACTATCCAATTTATTTTTAAATGATAAAACCGAACCTGCGTCCACCACTTCCACTGGAAGCTCATTCCACACAGCTAACACTCTCTGAGTAAAGAGGTTCCCCCTCATGTTACCCCTAAACTTCTGTCCCTTAATTCTCAGATCCCCCTGATCCCTTTAGCCACAAGGGCCACATCTAACTCCCTCTTAAATATAGCCAATGAACTGGCCTCAACTACCTTCTGTGGCAGATCCACAGATCCACTCTCTGTTTGAAAAATTATTTCCTCATCTCGGTCCTAAAAGATTTCCCTCTTATCCTTAAACTTTGACCCCTTACTCTGGACTTCCCAAACATCGGGAATAGGAGGGTGGGAGGGGCGTGAGGAGGGAGCGCCATGCTGTGGGAGAGGCGGTGAGGAGGGAGGGTTGTGCTGTTTGGGAGGGGCGTGAGGAGGGAAAGGAGTTGGGGAGAGAGGCGGTGAGGAAGCAGGGCTGTGCTGTTGGGGAGGGGCGTGAGGAGGGAGAGGAGATGGGGAAATGAGCCTTAACTACATTGTGTTTGATAGATGAATTAACCCTGTAGATGAGATAGTGGGATAACATAGAACTAGTGTGTGAACGGATGGTCGATGGTCAGTGCGGACTCGGTGGGCTGAAGGGTCTGTTTCCACACTGTATCTCTAAACTAAACATAGAACTAATTTAAGAGAGAGTTAGATAGAGCTCTAGGGGCTACATGAATCAAGGGATATGGGGAGAAGGAAGGCACTTGGTTCTTGGTTTCTTGGTCCTCCAAAATATTCCAAATGGAATTTAAACTGGAGGCGGTGAAGGGAGGACTAAAGCCAGAAAGGGTTATTGGGAAGAAAGGGCTACCTTAAATGTAGTTGCTACTGGTTGGCTAACTATAGTAGGGTGAAGATTATTCCATGCTTTAATTGTACGGGGGAAGAACGAATTGCTGTACACATCTCTCTTTGCAGCTGGAATCACAAATTGGATCGAATGCCCTCGTCTGCTCCTAATTGGTTTGGGTTTGGTGTAGGTCTTGTAATCTATGTCGAGCTGACCATTTAACATGTTGTTACTGCACCGTTACTGATTGGGGACGATCAGCCATGATCACAATGAGTGGCGGTGCTGGCGCAAGGGGCCGAATGGCCTCCTCTTGCACCTATTTTCTATGTTTCTGTGTAACTAGTGTGTGAGCGGATGATTGGTGGTCGGTGCGGACTCGGTGGGCCGAAGGGCCTGTTTCCGTGCTGTATCTCTTTAAAAAAGCCTTTGTTTCTGTTCCGTGGGTAACCATGGACATTGACAAGAATTGCTTCTATTGACACTGGTCAAATGATAGTCCGTTAAAAATACAGTCTTTACCAGCAGTTACAAAATAGACTTGTAGATATTAAATGAAGACATTTATTTTTTGAAAATCCTGTGGGATTTTTGCTAATGCTATTCTGAAACTCTGAAAACCCCTCTTACTCTTGTAGCAAAAAGTCTTCATAGCAAAAGGATTTGAATATAGGCGCAGGGAGGTTCTACTGCAGTTGTACAGGGTCTTGGTGAGACCACACCTGGAGTACTGTGTAGTTTTGGTCCCCTAATCTGAGGAAAGACATTCTTGCCATAGAGGGAGTACAGAGAAGGTTCACCAGACTGATTCCTGGGATGTCAGGACTTTCATATGAAGAAAGACTGGATAGACTCGTCTTGTACTCGCTAGAATTTTGAAGATTAATGGGGGATCTTATAGAAACTTACACAATTTTATTGGGTTGGACAGGCTAGATGCAGGAAGATTGTTCCCGATGTTTGGGAAGTCCAGAACAAGGGGTCACAGTTTAAGAATAAGGGGGAAGTCTTTTAGGACTGATATGAGAAAAACATTTTTTTTCACACGCACAGAGTGGCGAATCTGTGGAATTCTCTGCCACAGAAGGTAATTGAGGCCAGTTCATTGGCTATATTTAAGAGGCAGTTAGATGTGGCCCTTGTGGCTAAAGGTATCAAGGGGTATGGAGAGAAGGCAGGTACAGGATACTGAGTTGGGATGATCAGCCATGATCATATTGAATGGCGGTGCAGGCTCAAAGGGCCGAATGGCCTGCTCCTGCACCTATTTTCTATGTTTCTATGTAGCGCCATGTTGTATAACATGTTTCATAGCAAACAGTTCCGTGTGTGGCATTGGTGATAATAATAATAATTAAATGCAGACGCTGGAAATATGACAAAGGTGGCGCAGCGGTAGAGTTGCTGCCTCACAGCGCCAGAGTTGCGGGTTCGATCCTGACCACAGGTGCTGTCTGTACGGAGTTTGTACGTTATCCCCGTGACCCATGTGGATTTTCTCCGGGATCTTCGGTTTTCTCCCACACTCCAAAGACGGGCTGGTTTGTAGGTTAATTGGCTTGCTGTAAATGTAAATTGTCCATGGTGTGTGTAGTGTGCGGAGAGCACTGGTCGGCGCTGACTCGATGGGCGAAGGTCCTGTTTCCACGCTGTGTATTTAGACTACACAAAACTAAAACTAATCAGTCACGGTCATCGAATGGTGGAGCAGGTGCAACATTAATCCTGATAATATTTTTATATAATTACATGTTTTCTGCAGAGGATTTGGATTTGTTGCATTTGTAAACAAATAGATTAAAATGCTAAACCATCACATGTCTCAGAATTATGTTCTAAACATCTATTTGATGGTACACAAAAATGCTGGAGAAACTCAGCGGGTGTAGCAGCATCTATGGAGCGAAGGAATTGGCAACGTTTCGGGCCGAAACCCTTTTTGTGTACCTTCGATTTTCCAGCATCTGCAGTTCCTTCATAAACACTTAATCTCTTATTTGATTTTTGGTCTCCTCATTTGAGGAAGGGCATTCTTGCTATTAAGGGAGTACAGCGTAGGTTCACTAGATTAATTCCCAGGATGGTGGGACTGTCATATGATGAAAGAATGGATGGACTGGGCTTGTATTCACTGGAATTTAGAAGGATGAGAAGTTATCTTATAAAACATTCAAAACCCTTAAGGGATTGGACAGGCTATATGCAGGAAAACTGTTCCCGATGTTGTAGGGGGGGGGGGGGGGGGTGGTGGGGAGAGTCCAGAACCAGCGGTCACAGTTTAAGAATAAGGGGTAGGCCATTTGGGACTGAGATGTGGGAAATCATTTTCACCTAGTGATTTGTGAACCTGGGAATTCTCTGCCACAATTCACTGGATGTTTTCAAGAGATAGATTTAGCTCTTTGGGCTAACGGAATTAAGGGATATAGGGAGAAATCAGGATGGGATACTGATTTTGGATGATCAGCCATGATCATATTGAATGGTGGTGCTGGCTGGAACCTACTCCTGCACCTATTTTCTAAGTTTCCGCGCTGTATCTCTAAACTAAACTAAAGCCTTCCTATTACATTCCCGTCTGAATATCTTGTAAAAGTCACGATTGTGTCCTTTCTAACGTTTCCTTTTATTTAAATCTCAAAATATACTTTACTTGAGAAATAAATATGCCCAATACATGATCCTTACAAGACTCCATCCAACATTCTCGGAGGCTATACATACATTCAATAATCTACACAAATGTCTCCCCCACCCTTGCCACTCATGTGGCCCACTGGCGTGGAATCCCTTCCATTATTTTTGAGGGGTGTCTGCACCACACCCTGCCCCCCATGTCCAGCAGCGGAAGGAGCCTAGACTGTGTTCCTCCCAAACCGAGCCTTTTTTTTTCATCATCAAAAAATGTAATCAATTATTTAAAATAATATTTGCAACACAATGAAACAAAACAGAACCCACCCCCATAATACAAGACCAACAAACGCATTAAATAAACAACTATATGTTACACTCCTTGTCAGGATGCATGCACCCCCCGCGGTGCCCAGTGGTCCCGGAACTCCCCCAGGGTGCCCGTGTACAGGACGTATTCCCTCTCTAACCCCACGCTGGCACCGACATAACCCCGGAAAAGGGGCAGGCAGCCGGCGCGGGCAGAGCCCTCTTTTGCCTGGCACCGTGACTCACGGATGTCCAGCTTGGCCAGGCCCAGGAGCAACCCAACCATGATATCTTCGGCCCTACCCTCTCCCCTACGCACAGGGTATCCAAAGATGTGGGTGGTGGGTGGGAAATGCAGCCAGAAGGCAAGTAGCAACCGCTTTAGATATGAGAACAGGGTCTGCAGTCTCACACACTCCGCATACACGTGGCTCACATGTTCTTCCAGCCAACAAAAGTGGCAGGTGGCTGGCAAGTCTGTGAATCGCGAAAGAAACAGGTTGCAGAGGACTCTTCTGTGCAATACCCTCCACCCCAGGTCCCCGATGTAGAGGGTGAGAATCCCTTCGTAGATATCCCCCCCCCCCCCCACCGAGCCGACGTTGGCTGCGCCAAGCTTCAGTCCGCCCCTTAGCACATACTCCAGCAGTCTGCAGCGGGCCAGTCGGCAACCTTCCCCAACGGACATCTCGCTCCGCTGGGTGGTGAACAACGGTCGGGCAAACCACAGAGCGTCTTTCACCGAGTTGATGACCTTCCAGCAGCACTCGATGTCAATCTCGGAATGTGTCCCTGGGAACAGTCCATAAATCACAGAGTCCTCTGTGACGGAGCTGTTCGGGATAAAGCGTTCCAGGGACCCTTGCAGACCTCTCCAGGCTGTCTTTGCGAATCCACATTCTGTAAAGAGGTGGGCGACCGTCTCCTCCCCATAACATCCGTCCCGAGGGCAGCGTGCGCTGGTGGTGAGGTTCCGACGGTGCAGGAATGATCCACCTTAAAGTGCAGAGGCATGTATTTCTGCCCCAGGGAATATAAACTAGATTTAAACCTGCGATCAGTCTCTAATGAGCTTCCCAGCTCCTGAGAAAGGTAATCAGTCCTTGATTCATATTTTCCATGACATCCATTCTCAAGATCAGTTACCCTGTAAACTTATTTGTTGAGAGGCTGTGTCTGTTGTGTTGGAGAGAGGAGAGGAGAGGAGAGGAGAGGAGGAGAGAGAAAAAGAGAGGTGAGGAGAGGGGAGGAGAGAAGAGAGAGGAGCGGATAGGAGAGGAGAGGAGTGAGGAGAGGAGAGAGGAAGAGAGGAGAGGAGAGGAGAGGAGAGGGGGTTGTGTCTCGATCCCCATGGGAAAAACACCATCAACATCCTTGCCCAAAATCGTCTACCTAGACATCGATGGAAGGGTGAGAAAGGTAGGTCCAGCTAATCCACTCCCCCCCCCCCCCCCCCCCGCACTCCCATTCTCTCTCACCCCTCCCCACTCCCAATCTCTCTCTCCTCTCTCCCCTCTCTCGCTCCCCTCTCTCTCTCCCTCTCTAACCCCCCCTCCCTCACCCCCCCCCACCTGCCTCTCTCCCTCTCTCTCCCCTCTCACAATCCTATGTCTCCGCTCAGGTGATTTTCAGTCAACACTCCAGCCCCACTGATGTCCGTGACCTTGTGAAGATCGCTGCAGGACTCCTCAGGTTGGTCTCCCCCACTCCCGTCTTTCCCACTCTCCCCTGTCTCCCACCTCCCCTCCCATCTCCCCCTCTCTCCCCCATCTCCCCTCTCTCCCCCACCCCCTCTCTCCCCCACCCCCTCTCTCCTCTCCTCACCATCTCCCCTCTCCCCTTACCCATATTCACTCCCCCCAACCTCTCCCCCTCTCCTCACCCTCTCCCTCTCTCCTCAGCCCTCTCCTCACCCCTCTCCCCCTATCCTCCGCCCTCTCATCACCCTCTCCCCCTCTCCTCACCCCTCTCCCCCTCTCCTCACCCTCTCTCCGCTCTTCCCCGTCCCCTTTCCCCTCTCCCCTACCCTCTTCCTTCCTCTCTCTCCCCGTCACCCCCTCTCATTCGCCATACTTGGTTGGGAGGAGCGGTGAGGAGGGAGGGAGGGAGCTCAGGAGGGAGAGGGAGGGTAGATGGGGTGGTGAGGATGGAGGGAGTGGTGAGGGAGGAAGGGAGGAAGTGAGGGATGGGGGTGAGGGAGAGAGGGAGCGGCGTCGAGGAAGGAGGGAGGGAGGAGGGAGTGATGAAGGAGGGAGGAAAATATCTGACTTGTCTTCAAGTCCAGAGGTGCCGAGATGTCCCTCGTTGACCAGAATGGATCGGCGGTGACTATTGGCCCAGAGATGCCGGTGAACGGACACAGGTAGGAAGCCAGCGGTTCTGTTTAGTTCAGAGATACAGCAGGAAACTGGCCCTTCGGCCCATCGAGTCCGTGCTAACCAGTGATCCCGTACACTAACACTATCCTACACACACACACACACACACACACTCACACGAACAATTCTTAGAGAAGCCAATTAACCTACAAACAAGTAGGTTACACAAGCCTTCTCCCCCCTACCCCCCACCCCCCATCAGTCTTAAGAAGGGTTTCGGCCCGAAACGTCGCCTATTTCCTTCGCTCCATAGATGCTGCTGCACCCGCTGAGTTTCTCCAGCATTGTTGTGAACCTACAAACATGTACGTCTTTGGAGTGTGGGAGGAAACCAGAGCACCCGGATAAAACCCACGCAGGTCACGGGGAGAGAGAGCGTGTAAACTCCGTACTGACAGCACCCGTGGTCGGGATCGAACCCGGGTCTCTGGCGCCGTGAGACAGCAGCTCTACCCGCGGCACCACTGTGCCTTCTCTGGAACAGCTTTACGTGGGTTGGGGGGAGGGGGTGTCAGTGAGAGTGTAGAGGGGCTGGGAAGACGGGGGACATGTGGGGTGGGGGGTGGGGTCGGTGGGGTGGGGGGGGGATCGGTTCTCTGGATACTTTCAAGAGAGTGCTAAATAGGGCTCTTAATTATAGCGGTGTCAGGGGTTATGGGGAGAAGGCAGGAACGGGGTACTGATTGTGGATGATCAGGCATGATAACATTGAATGTCGGTGCTGGCTCGAAGGGCCAAATGGCCTCCTCCTGCACCTATTGTCTGTTGTCTAAAGGGTTCCCAGGTTAAGAATATGTATTGGTAACCAGGAACTGCAGATGCAGTTTAATGCACTGGTTAATCGTGTTCATCTCCTCCCTTTATCCCATTTCCAATCTCCCCTCTCCCTCCGCCTCTCTCTCCCTCTCTCCGTCCCCTCTCCCTCTCTCTCCCACTCCCATCCCTCTCTCTCTCTTCACCATCTCCCTCTCTCTCTCTCCTCCCTCCCCCTTTCTATCCCCTCTTCCCCCTCCCTCTCTCTCTCCCTCAACCATTTCCCCTCTCTTCCTTTCCCCTTTCCCCTTTCCCTCTCCCCTTTCCCTCTCTCACTCTCTCCATCTCCATCTCACCCCTCCCTCTCCCTCCATCCTGCCCAACATCTCCCCTTCCATCTTCCCACCCTCTTTCTCCTCCCTACCCCTTCACTCTCTTTCCATCCCTTTATCCTCTTCCCTCTTTCTCTCCTTCCTCTCTCTCCCTTTCCCTCTTCCACCTTTCCCACTCCGCCCTCCCCCTTCTCCCTCCCCTCCCGTCCTCTCCCGCTCCCCCCTCGTTAGACCGGGTGATCCAGATGCAGACTGCATGTTCCAACATCGTTCTCCAGCTCTCCAGGTATGCGATCAGGAACGCCGGGAATGCCGGGGCAAGCCGATGCCATTCAGCCCCTCTCTCTCTTCCCCTCCCTCTTTAAGCTGCTCTCCTGCCTCTATCTCCCCATCCCGTCCCCCTCTCTCTCTCCCCCTCCCTTCCCTCTCTCTATCTTCCTCCCCTCTCTCTGCCTCTCCTCCCTCTCTCTCTCCCCTCTATCTATCCTCCCCTCTCCTCCCCCTCTCTCCCCCTCCTCTTCCTCCTTCTCTCGCCTCACCTCCCTCTCTCTCCCCCTCCCCTCTCTCCCAACCCCCTTCCCTCTCCCTTCCCTCTTTATCACTCCCACCCCCATCTTTCCCTCTCCCCTTCCCTCTCTCCCCACCCCTGCCCCCCCTCCACTCTCTCCCCTCCCACTTCCACCCCCTTCCCCGCCCTCCGTCTCTCTCCCCACCCCCTCCCCCCCTCTTTCCCCCCCTCTCTCTCAACAGGCTCAACACCCTTTCTCCCCCCGTTTCTCTCCCCGCTCCGATCACTCTATGACTCTATCTCCCTGTTGCTAAACACTTTAACTCCCACACTGACCTTTCAGACATCGATGCCTTGAGCTGCGGACGCCTTTAAACCGAG